>NC_041390.1:19873374-19901361 GCF_002162155.2 Triticum dicoccoides
ATATAGTAAGAGCATTGGTCCCGGTTCGTGGCACAAACCGAGACTAATGCCCCCCTTTAGTCCCGGTTGGTGCCACCAACCGAGACCAAAGGCCTTTTTTCAGCAGCCCAAAGGGCGGGAAGCGGCGGCCTTTGGTCCCAGTTGGTGGCACCAACCGGGACTAAAGGGGGGCATTAGTCCCGGGTCGTAGCACCAACCGGGACTAATGCAGCCCTTTAGTCCTGGTTGGAGCCACCAACCGGGACCAAAGGCCTGTGCTGCCCCGAACCCAAATATACAGTCCCACCTTGCTAGTTGAGAGGGAGGCGCACCTGTTTATAAGGTGCGGTGCACCTTCCCTCTCGAGCTCCTCTCTAAAGCAGGCTTTCGGGTCTAACACTGCAATCTGTGCCTGTGGGCCTACTGGGCCTCCCGCGGGCCTGAATCCTGGCACATGGTAGGGTTTCTAGTCGTATTCAGGCCGTGGGGGCCCAGTAGGTGGCACTTTTTTGTTTTTTTGTTTTTTTGTTTCTACTTAGAACTAAATACTTATAGTTTTGTAGTGATTTCTTTTTTATTTTAGGTCACAAAAATTATAAACTTTCTGTTAGTGCCATTAGTTTTAAAATTTGAATAGTTTAAATTTGATTTTTTTAAAATTTGTGTGAATCACTAGTTTATGAATAACTTTACTATAAAAATTGATTTTTGAGTCAATCTTTTTCCTGCTATATAATATTACTGTGTTTTATCATTATACTCAATTTGCTAATTTTAGTTAGTCATAACAAATATTATAGGGGTGAGCCCTATTTTTTTCCAGTTTTTTTGTTTTGTTTTCTGCATTATTTATTTCCTTTTGTTTTTTGCTTTTAGTTTTAGAAAAATTATAAACTTTCTGTGTGCCATTAGTTTTCAAATTTGAAAACACTTTTTTAGTTTTTTAGTTTTCTTTGTTGCTTTATTTATTTTCTTTTGTTTCTACTTACAACAAAATACTTATTGTTCTATTTTTATTTTTTTCCAGTTTTTTTGTTTTGTTTTCTGTATTATTTATTTTCTTTTGTTTTTTTGCTTTATTTTTTAATTCTTTTTGCTTTTTGGTCAGCAAAATTATAAATTTTCTGTTAGTGCCATTAGTTTTAGAAAAAATATAAACTTTCTGTTAGTGCCATTAGTTTTCAAATTTGAATAGTTAAAATTTGAACATAGATGCACCTATAGAGAAAATTCGACCTAAATTCATAGTTTTCAAATGAACTCTGAAAAAGTTGGCATAGCATACTCGTCTGTTACAAATTTGGCATGGTATCATCATAATAGTTGCGGGAGAAAGTCTTCACTTTTTCTTCGCTTGTGTCATTTGCTTATTGTGCTGTAACCATGGATAATCTTCATTGTTTATCAGGATGCTTGGGTCAGCCTTGACATTGAAGGGAGGAATTTCATGAAACTTTTCATAATCTTCAGACATGTCTGTCTTGCCGTCCACTCCCAGGATGTCCCTTTTTCCTGAAAGAACTATGTGGCGCTTTGGCTCATCGTATGATGTATTCGCTTCCTTATCTTTTCTTTTTCTCGGTTTGGTAGACATGTCCTTCACATAGATAACCTGTGCCACATCATTGGCTAGGACGAACGGTTCGTCAGTGTACCCAAGATTTTTCAGATCCACTGTTGTCATTCCGTACTGTGGGTCTACCTGTACCCCGCCGCCTAACAGATTGACCCATTTGCACTTAAACAAAGGGACCTTAAAATTAGGTCCGTAGTCAAGTTCCCATATGTCCACTATGTAACCATAATATGTATCCTTTCCGCTCTCGGTTGCTGCATCAAAGCGGACACCACTGTTTTGGTTGGTGCTCTTTTGATCTTGGGCGATCGTGTAAAATGTATTCCCATTTATCTCGTATCCTTTGTAAGTCAATACAGTCAAAGATGGTCCCCTGGACAACAAGTACAACTCATCACAAAAAGTGTTGTCACCTCTGAGACGTGTTTCCAACCAACTGCTGAAAGTCCTGATGTGTTCACATGTAATCCAGTCGTCGCACTGCTCCGGGTGTTTGGAGCGCAGACTGTTCTTGTGTTCATCGACATACGGGGTCACCAAGGTAGAGTTCTATAGAACTTGTAGTGTGCTTGAGACCAAGAATATCCGTCCCTGCATATTATTGAGTCTCTTCCAAGAGTGCCTTTTCCAGTCAGTCTCCCCTCATACCGCGATTTAGGGAGACCTATCTTGTTAAGGCCAGGAATGAAGTCAACACAAAACCCGATAACATCCTCTGTTTAATGGCCCATGGAGATGCTTCCTTCTGGCCTAGCGCGATTACGGACATATTTCTTTAGGACTCCCATGAACCTCTCAAAGGGAACATATTGTGTAGAAATATGGGCCCCAGGATGACAATCTCGTCGACTAGATGAACTAGGATGTCCGTCATGATATTGAAGAAGGATGGTGGGAACACCAGCTCGAAACTGACAAGACATTGCGCCACATCACTCCTTAGCCTTGGTATGATTTCTGGATCTATCACCTTCTGAGAGATTGCATTGAGGAATGCACATAGCTTCACAATGGCTAATCGGACGTTTTCCGGTAGAAGCCCCCTCAATGCAACCGGAAGCAATTGCGTCATAATCATGTGGCAGTCATGAGACTTTAGGTTTTGAAACTTTTTCTCTAGCATATTTATTATTCCCTTTATATTCGACGAGAAGCCAGTCATGACCTTCATACTGAGCAGGCATTCAAAGAAGATTTCTTTCTCTTCTTTCGTAAGAGCGTAGCTGGCAGGACCTTTATACTGCTTCGGAGGCATGCCGTCTTTTTCGTGCAAATGTTGCAGGTCCTCCCGTGCCTCAGGTGTATCGTTTGTCTTCCCATACACGCCCAAGAATCCTAGCAGGTTCACGCAAAGGTTCTTCGTCACGTGCATCACGTCGATTGAGGAGCGGACCTCTAGGTCTTTCAAGTAGGGTAGGTCCCAAAATATAGATTTCTTCTTCCACATGGGTGCATGTCCCTCAGCGTCATTCGGAACAGCTAGTCCACCGGGACCCTTTCCAAAGATTACGTAGTGTAAATCATTGACCATAGCAAGCACGTGATCACCGGTGCGCATGGCGGGCTTCTTCCGGTGATCTGCCTCGCCTTTGAAATGCTTGCCTTTCTTTCGACATTGATGGTTGGTCGGAAGAAATCTACGATGGCCAGGTACACATTCTTCCTGCATTTGTCCAGGTATATACTTTCAGTGTCATCTAAACAGTGCGTGCATGCGTGGTATCCTTTGTTTGTCTGTCCTGAAAGGTTACTGGGAGCGGGCCAATTGTTGATGGTCACGAACAGCAACGCCTTAAGGTTAAATTCCTCCTGTCTGTGCTCATCCCACGTACGTACACCGTTTTCATTCCATAGCTGTAAAAGTTCTTCAACTAATGGCCTTAGGTACACATCAATTTCGTTGCCGGGTTGCTTAGGGCCTTGGATGAGAACTGGCATCATAATGAACTTCCGCTTCATGCACATCCAAGGAGGAAGGTTATACATACATAGAGTCATGGGCCAGGTGTTGTGATTGCTGCTCTGCTCCTCGAAAGGATTAATGCCATCGGCGCTTAAAGCAAACCATACATTCCTTGGGTCCTTTGCAAACTCATCCCAGTACTTTCTCTCGATTTTTCTCCACTGCGACCCGTTAGCGGGTGCTCTCAACTTCCCATCTTTCTTTCGGTTCTCACTGTGCCATCGCATCAACTTGGCATGCTCTTCGTTTTTGAACAGACGTTTCAACCGTGGTATTATAGGAGCATACCACATCACCTTCGTAGGAACCCTCTTCCTGGGGGGCTCGCCGTCAACATCACCAGGGTCATCTCGTCTGATCTTATACCGAAATTGACCGCATACCGGGCATGCGTTCAGATCCTTGTATGCACCGCGGTAGAGGATGCAGTCATTAGGGCATGCATGTATCTTCTCCACCTCCAATCCTAGAGGGAATACGACCTTCTTTGCTGCGTATGTACTGTCAGGCAATTCGTTATCCTTTGGAAGCTTCTTCTTCAATATTTTCAGTAGCTTCTCAAATCCTTTGTCAGCCACAGCATTCTCTGCCTTCCACTGCAGCAATTCCAGTATGGTACCGAGCTTTGTGTTGCCATCTTCGCAATTGGGGTATAACCCTTTTTTGTGATCCTCTAACATGCGATCGAACTTCAGCTTCTCCTTTTGACTAATGCATTGCGTCCTTGCATCGACAATGACCCGACGGAGATCATCATCATCGGGCACATCGTCTGGTTCCTCTTGATCGTCTGGTTCCTCTTGATCTTCACCAGCCCCCCCCCCCGTTGCAGCATCACCGTATTCAGGGGGCACATAGTTGTCATCGTAGTCTTCTTCTTCGCCGCCTTCCATCATAACCCCTATTTCTCCGTGCCTCGTCCAAACATTATATTGTGGCATGAAACCCTTGTAAAGCAGGTGGGAGTGAAGGATTTTCCGGTTAGAGTAAGACCTCGTATTCCCACATTCAGTGCATGGACAACACATAAAACCATTCTGCTTGTTTGCCTCAGCCGCATCGAGAAACTCATGCACGCCCTTAATGTACTCGCGGGTGTGTCTGTCACCGTACATCCATTGCCGGTTCATCTGCGTGCATTATATATAATTAAGTGTCCAAATTAATAGAATTTCATCATCACATTAAAACCAAAGTGCATACATAGTTCTCATCTAACAACATATAGCTGTCCAGAGCATCTAATTAACTAAACCATACATTGAAACTATGTAAAACATTTCAATGCGAAAACAAATGCGATCATAATCGCAACCAAGGTAACAATTGATCCAACGGCATAATGATACCAAGCCTCGGTATGAATGTCATATTTTCTAATCTTTCCAATCTTCAAGCGCATTGCATCCATCTTGATCTTGTGATCATCGACGACATCCGCAACATGCAACTCCAATATCATCTTCTCCTCCTCAATTTTTTTTATTTTTTCCTTCAACAAATTGTTTTCTTTTTCAACTAAATTTAACCTCTCGACAATAGGGTCGGTTGGCATTTCCGATTCACATACATCCTAGATAAATAAAATCTATGTCACGTTGGTCGGCATAATTTTCATAAACAATAAATGAACCAATAGTTATAAAGATAATATACATACCACATCCGAATCATAGACAGGACGAGGGCCGACGGGGGCGGATACCAAAACCATCGCACTATATAAGATGCAATAATAAATGTAAGAAAATGATACAAGTATCTATCTAAACATACAAGTAAGAATATTTTTCCTTTCAGAAAGAAGATAAGAACAAGAGGCTCACCACGGTGGTGTCGGTGATGAGATCGGCGCGGGTGATCGACGACGGTGAAGACGGGGACGGGGCGTGACGGACCGCTAAATCTAGACAAATCTCGAGGAAAATGGAGCTTGGAGGTCGAGCTTCGAGAGGAGAAAGCTTAAGTAGTGTGGCTCGGGCATTCCATCGAACACCTCATGTGCATAGGAGGTGAGCTAGAGCACCACAAAGCCCTCTCCCCCTCGGCCAGAAAAAATAAAGCACTATACTTTGCTCTTGCGCGAGGGGGTATATATAGGCACCTCATTGGTCCCGGTTGGTGACATGAGCCGGGACTAAAGGGGAGCCTTTGGTCCCGGTTCAAGGCACCAACCGGGACCAATGGTGGTGGGCCAGGAGCGAGGCCCATTGGTCCCGGTTCATCCCACCAACCGGGACCAAAAGGTCCAGATGAACCGGGACCAATGGCCCACGTGGCCCGGCCGGCCCCCTGGGCTCACGAACCGGGACCAATGCCCACATTGGTCCCGGTTCTAGACTGAACCGGGACTAATGGGCTGACCCGGCCTGGACCAAAGCCCTGTTTTCTACTAGTGTTTGTTCACAGAGCCTTACCAAATTCAACATTCCAGAAATGTATTCATGGAACTGGTATGATACGTTTTTGAGATTTGCCAAATTCAGGGGTAGAAAACTCCTAGAAATATAAACCATTAGCTATCAACAGAAAGTAAAATATTGTACTCTTTTCCTTATGAATTTATCCTTTAGGTTTCTCATACATGGTTTTTTAATGAGGCAATATAAACGATACCATATCGTTTCTCCTTTTATTTTTTCCACCGAGTTTTATTACTCCTCATATTTTTCCCATAGGGCTTTTGTGGGAGATTCCCAAATTATACAAATGATTCTCATAATGGATGGCGAATATACAAGATACTCTACTTGATGGAATATATGAGAAGCTCTACATGATGGATAATTCTAGAAGATGTACGATCCAAGAGGGAGTGTTAGGAATAGTTTTTACATATGATGGTTTGCTAATTAGCATGTGCTATTTAGTGAACCGACTTTACTAAGGATAACTGCAATACCCAGTTAGAGTTTGTCTCGCACATTAGCAACTGCTCATAGTAGTTACGATTACTCTCATAGATTAGCAACTCCTAATAGCCGTTTCCATTTTGTCTCACGTTGTAGCAACCAAAACTTTTGATTAGATTTATCTCACAAGATGTAACTACCTGTGGTATCAATGAAGGAAATATGCCCTAGAGGCAATAATAAAGTTGTTATTTATATTTCTTTATATCATGATAAATGTTTATTATTCATGCTAGAATTGTATTAACCGGAAACTTAGTACATGTGTGAATACATAGACAAACGGGATCACATCATTATAGAATGATATGATGGACAAGACCCATCTGTTAGCTTAGCACTATAATCGTTTAGTTTATTGCTATTGCTTTCTTCATGACTTATACATGTTCCTCAGACTATGAGATTATGCAACTCCCGAATAGCGGACGAACACCCTGTGTGCTATCAAACGTCACAACGTAACTGGGTGATTATAAAGATGCTCTACAGGTGTCTCCGATGGTGTTTGCTGAGTTGCCATAGATCGAGATTAGGATTTGTCACTCCGTGTATCGGAGAGGTATCTCTGGGCCCTCTCGGTAATGCTCATCACTATAAGCCTTGCAAGCAATGTGACTAATGAGTTAGTTACGGGATGATGCATTACGGAACGAGTAAAGAGACTTGCAGGTAACGAGATTGAACTAGGTATGATGATACCGATGATCGAATCTCAGACAAGTAACATACCGATGACAAAGGGAACAACGTATGTTGTTATGCGGTTTGAACGATAAAGATCTTCGTAGAATATGTAGGAGCCAATATGAGAATCCAGGTTTTGCTATTGGTTATTGACCGGAGATGTGTCTCGGTCATGTCTACATAGTTCTCGAACCCATAGGGTCCGCACGCTTAACGTTCGATGACGATTTGTATTATGAGTTATATGATTTGATGAACCGAAGTTTGTTCGGAGTCCCGGATGAGATCACAGACATGACGAGGAGTCTCAAAATGGTCAAGAGATAAAGATTAATATATTGGAAGGTTGCATTTGGACATCGGAATGGTTCCGAGTGGTTCGGGCATTTTTCCGGAGTATCGGGAGGTTACCGGAACCCCTCGGGACAAGTTATGGGCTTTATGGGCCATAAGAGGGAAGCACACCAGCCCACAAGGGGCTGGTGCGCCCCTTGGGCAGGAGGCCTATTAGGACTAGGAAAAGCCCCCCCCCCCTTTCCTTCTCCTTCTCCCTTCCCCCTTTCCTACTCCGTGTGGGAGGTGGAATCATACTAGGACTAGGGAGTCCTAGTAGGACTCCACACCTTGGCGCGCCTCCCTAGGGCCGGCAGCCTCTCCCTCTCCCTCCTTTATATACGGAGGTAGGGGGCACCCCAAAGACACACAAGTTGAACTTTAGCCGTGTGTGGTGCCCCCTTCCACAATTTTCCACCTCTATCATATTGTCGTAGTGCTTAGGCGAAGCCCTGCGTCGGTAACTTCATCATCACTATCACCACACCGTCGTGCTGACGAAACTCTCGATCGGCCTTAGCTGGATCAAGAGTTCGAGGGATTTCACCAAACTGAACATGTGCAGATCGCGGAGGTGCCATGCGTTCGCTACTTGGATCGGCTGGATCGCAAAGACGTTCGACTACATCAACAACATTACTAAACGCTTCCGCTTTCGGTCTACGAGGGTACACACTCTTCCCGCTCGTTGCTATGCTTCTCCTAGATAGATCTTGCATGATCGTAGGTAATTTTTTTTGAAATACTACGTTCCCCAACAATCAATAGTCCAGAATCAATGAGAATCACGCTAGTTCAATCATTCACTTTTACTATTCCCAAGCTCGAGACGGCAAGACTACCGATGCCAGTTGTCCTCAGCATTGTGATATCAAGGAGGTCGCCTAAGGAGTTCCTCCGTGAGGTGATTCTCTCTGGCTGAGGGTTTTGGTATATCACTGGTCGCATCTCGTATTCTCGATCATTCATCATCCCATGCGAGCCGGGGAGCCCCGTTCTGATCAACACATGTACACTGCCTAATCTTAATGTGCACATTTCCTCCACCTGAGTTCGAGGAACTTTGTGCTTTAGAAAAATTATCGGCGGCAAGTCTCCCGGTTCCAGTAGACATTGTGATGACAAAGGTGACGCGGATGTAGATGAAGTGAATGGTGGAGATCAGTTACGTAGGAGACGCTCCCTAGAAACCTAATAGCCCTTCTCTCAAACAATATCTCAAGAGGCGGGCTTCCAGGGGCTGCTCTCCCTTATAGTTGTGCACGTGGTGGATGGGATGGAATCGCGGGCAACAACAACAATGAGAGGAACGACAGTAGGCGGCGTGCGTGCAGGCAGAGCAAATGTGATTTGTTTGTCGTGGTAGTTAGGGTTGGCCAACGCCTATAATATATTGGCAACCATGTGGAGAGACATGGCCCACGTCCGAGTCGGCAACAACCAACAATCTGACATATCAGACAGTGACTCGTCTATTAAGGACTCTCTATTCCTAACTGGCAAACATTAAGTGCAAGCGCGGGAGTGACATATGTCTAACCTTGGCTTGTCTAATTCATTAAATACGACGTATACGACGTAGGCAGCAGAGGAGGAGCACACGTGATCTACTTGTCTTCTCAAACCCTAAAAATATGTGGAAGAGAATTCCTTATATGAAGATCTAACACTTCCTCCACTAACAAGGTGGTACTAAACTTCCCACCACACCCCTGGTCATAACACCTATATTGGTCCTTAGAGATTTCTCTAAAATTATTAGATGGTCCTAAGGACACCTCATATTTCAACACCCACGCGGTCACACCAACCAATCGGTGAATCCAAAGGCGCGCGAGAAGGTGACATAAACTAACTGTTGATTCCAATTGTACTCTTGCTTGCATGTGTCCTAAATCATGCAAAAGCATGTGATGTTGGCATGCAAGAGACCGCGCGCGGCAGCGACGAAGGCACCAGCCGATGATGCATGGCCGGATTGCTTTTTTAGATAACTTGTAGTGACCCGATTGCTTACTAAAAATATTTGCAGGTACCTAATAAAAAACTCAGTGACCTGATTTCTTTCTGAAAATATTTGCAGCGTTACTATAAAAAGGCTGACACATGGGACCCACCTGTCATAAGTTTCAAAGCTACAGTGTTGACTTTATGACACGTCAGACCTGATGAGTAGACCTGATCTGTCATAATCACGATCAAAATTCAGACCCTCTTAGCGGGCGACCGTTTGAATGGAGAGATGAAATTTACGAATGTTTTAGATGGCAAGTTTAATTATACGGCTTGGTAGTTTCTTCAGAAACACATGGCATATTCTTCATAGAAGGGCATTTTTCTTCTGACGACTACGACCGTTTCATTCCCCTCCCAATTGTCAAGAACGCGCGTTCACTTTCCACCCCCCTCCCAATTGACGTTCGGTAGATAGCATTTCCTTAAAAGTAAGCAGCAATCATGAGTGCAAAATGGTCATTTTTAAATCAAAACCAACTTTGTGGTAGGTTTTAGGAACGTTTCAAAAATGGTAATTTTTTGGAACCCTAGCTCGAATTGTGGTAGTTTTATTCTATTTACTCCGGATCTCCCAAGACCCTCGCCGACTCCCCATCTACACAATTCAGGGTCGTATCGATGATTGTCAAAAAAAAACTAGGGTCATATAAGTTAGCTTCAAATTGCTGGATATGGCTACCGTGCGCCTGACGTGGTTGCACTTTTATGATGACTGGCTACCACTGAGCTTGACGAGGTTGGTTGTGTTCACCGCAGCCCAGATCCGGTTCAAGCCAACCCCACGCTACAATGCAACAGTTGTGGTAGCCTGCTTCGCCGGGGTGGGAAGGAGAAGGAACGGGTAAGGCAGTATAAGTTGTAGGATGGCCATAGCAGCAGCAGCGGGATGGTAGCTAGATGAAGTGGTGCACTCATACCGAAAAATAGAAAAATAAATGAAAGACGGTAATTTGTGTCACAAGTTTTGTTAAATTTAGTAAAATTAAAAATTTCAGCTAACGCCATGTTCGATTACTAGGGATTTGATCTCCTAGCCTGGCCTGGGCAAGAGGTGGTTGGGTTGATCCCGCCCTGTCACCCATTCCCAGTAGCATTGGCATCCCCGGCAACAACGGTGGGATTAATTCCACACATACGGAGGACAGGTCTTTTCCCCGTCAAAAACCATGGGGTATGCGGGGACTAGACAGGGTTTCTATCCTAGTTGGGTTTGCGTTTTTTCGCCCTGAATGACATGGCCGAATTTCGGCCATTTCCAAAATTTCGGCAAAATTTTGGATGAAATTGCAAAAAAATTGAATTTTTTAACAAAAATTGACCGAAATTTGATCGAAATTTGGCCAACATTTGACATAAATTTGAATAGAGCAACAAAAAAAATAACTGCCCTGTGCATCAGTCCAACATAATGCTCACTGCCGCAGCTCTCAAGCACCATGCCGTGGTTAGAGAAGCAACTGGATGGGGTGGAGGAGGTGTGAGGCGGCCCGCGACGGAAGATGCGCGTTCACACGCTCATGAGCTGGGCATGGGAAGGCAACAGGTGAACAGTCGTGTACCATCGAGATGGAGCGCCTTAGCCGGTGGAGCTCGTGTGCGTTGTGCCCTTTGTGCAGCACAGGAAATGATATGTTTAGGGTTAGGGAGTTGAATTGATGGTTTTGCCCAACCATAATAACAACCTTCCTGACGTTGGGCCGGGCAAAATAACTTAACTTGGGCCGATTTTTTTACCAAAAGAGATGGCCGAAATTAAAAACTCTAGTAATCCCCTGCAGACCAACGGGGTATTGACCGGGGGAGGAGGGGTGTGGGGGGATTGACAGAACTAAGCCTAAATTATTATAAATAAACGCAAAGCTAGGGTAAAAGTGGAATTCACATTATCACAACACCCTAAAATCCCCAGAGGCCCCGACAACAATCCTTCATTGACCAGACAACACCCAGTGATATTGTGACAATCACAATACAAAGCAAAGCAGAAAAACTAACGACAGCATCAAAGAACAGAAAGCACTATTTCACAATTGCTCAGTACTGATATCCATAATGGCCAATAAAGCATTTGTTTCACATTTAATGCAAATACTATATGTTTTATACTAATATGATAACTGACCAGATCTTTTTACAAAGAAATAAAAGTCGCTTATAACGATCCAGTGGCATATCTAAAAACCAGAAGCGAATCAACTAGCTATCTTGCCACAAAGGGCACGATGATGTCCCATCTAGGGTTTTAGGCGCGTTCACCACGGATGCGGCGGGCGAGCTGGATGTCCTTGGGCATGATAGTGACACGCTTGGCATGGATGGCGCAGAGATTGGTGTCCTCGAAGAGCCCGACGAGGTATGCCTCGGCGGCCTCCTGAAGCGCCAGCACGGCATGGCTCTGGAAGCGCAGGTCCGTCTTGAAATCCTGCGCGATCTCCCGCACCAGACGCTGGAACGGCAGCTTGCGGATGAGCAAATCCGTGCTCTTCTGATACTTGCGGATCTCCCTCAGCGCCACCGTGCCGGGCCTGAAGCGGTGGGGCTTCTTCACGCCGCCAGTGGTCGGGGCCGACTTCCTCGCCGCCTGAAAAGAAAACGGCAACACACGTTGATCGTCAGCAAACAGCAACAGATCGGAAGAGCGAAACAACAACTGATCGGAAGAGGGGAAGAAGGGGAGAGGGGAGGAGGCGAGACGCACGATGGTGGTGGCGAGCTGCTTGCGGGGGGCCTTGCCGCCGGTGGACTTGCGAGCGGTCTGCTTCATACGCGCCATCTCCTCGATCGGTTCCTCCTCTACTTGCACTGCGGGATTTGCTGGGAACACGAACGGCTGGAACGGCGTGGGGCGGCAACCTATATAGGTGCGGGCACGTAGGCGAAACGTGACCGACTCGGTTTCCTGCGACCGTTCGGGGGGAAATTAGGGCTTCGGGATTGCCCTCAGTGATCCACGTGCTCCGCGCTGATTGGTGTGGGAGCGTCAAGACACGGATCGATGACCTGGTGGTTTGATCTGGCACTTGTCTACGGAAATACTACTATCTGGCTGACGTTCACAAGGACGTTTTTGCAGCGGAGTGAGTACTTCATAGTCACCGGATCACGCAGCATGAATCTTGGAGGAACATCGGTTCCCCGCCGATCCTCGGCTGTCCCCGCGGATGATGTGCTTTGGGCGCTTTGTGATGGGCGTCTGGAACGCGAGAGCGAGATCTCCCCGCGAGCCTTCGGTGCTTTGTCTTGGGGGCAGGGGTGGCTTTCAAGTGTTGTGGTCTCCTTCATGTCGTCAAGTGGAAACAGGCACGCGCTCATTCTCATGGCTGCTCTGTCACTTCTGAATCATGCAATATTGCAATTCCCTAGCACTACATTTGCCTCAATTCATCTTTGATGTGCCCATGTATCTTTCTGACTAGTCATTGCAGCTTTAGATCTGTACAGATCTGAACTCAACTTTGTTGTCCCCATGTCACTTCTGAATCATGCAATTTGCCATTCAAAACAAATGCAAGAATGCCTGAAATCAACTTTGTTGTTCCCATGCATAGTTTACTACTCCCTCCGTTCCTAAATATTTGTCTTTCTAGAGATTTCAACAAATGACTAAATACAGAGCAAAATGAGTGAATCTACACTTTAAAATCTGCCTATATACATTTGTATGTGATCGTCCATTTAAAATCTCGAAAAGACAAATATTTAGGAAGCAACTTTCTCGTTGTGCTCATATAGTTTCTTTTTTGTGTTTAGAATGGAAAATTGTGCATTTGTTTGCTGGAAAATTTGCAAAAGAATTGCCTTGTCAATGTACTATGTCCAGTGTGAATGTTCCATCAATTTGTAGAACAAAAAAATTCTAACTTTCCATGAAATTGTTTTTCTTCATTTTCACCATGAATTAGAGATCGTTTCCTTACCATAGCTTTGCAAATTCAAAGATCTTTTGCCATGAATTTGATATTGTAAGTAGAATGAAATTTTTATTAGTTAAACACTCATAATTTTATTAACCATACCAACTAGTTTCATGGTACATTTAATGACACTTCAATTATTATTTAGACCACGTCAATTTTTAATGATTGGAGTGTGGGAAATTTTATTAATTAGACCATGGTAGTTTATTTGTTGGTAACACGCCACTTTTATTAACTAAGACCATGGCCTTTTTAATCAATTAGACCATGGTAGTTTTACTATAGGTAGCATGGCATTCTTTTGTGTGTGTTGGATATATATATATAGGGAAAATCAATTCTACCACCTAGTGGTAGTTACCTCCACTCTATCTACCGTCTGTTACATCAAGATCTGTGCACCCAAGCTGTCGTGTAACGGGTCAGAAATCCCACAAGGCAAACCGGATCCACTTACCATTTAACTAATGGTTAATTAATTAATTGAATTATCTTATCTACTCGCGCCTATAAAGTAGGTTTGTTGGCCGGCCTAGAATTTTTTGGACGTCCAGATTCATTCCTCTTCTCTACTTTTCATGTGGACCAAGGAGTATGCCATCCACCGGTTTCTTTCCGGCCAGACACCCCTGCCGCCCACGTCCGCCGATTCACGGCCACGGTTACGCTGCCTCGCCGACGTGCACATGAGAAGATATAAGATCGGCTACTCCCAGCTAGTTAGCTACAACTGCGGTTGCAACACATGTACATGAGCATTAGAATCTTGATGGATTTTTTAATGTACTGCACGTCTTAGTTGCTGATGCCTTTATCCCAAGTAAATAGTATATGTTTAACTTCTTCTATAGTGGTCTGCAGTGTATACTATTATCGATGATTTGAATGATTTCCTTCTCATTCCCCTCAGGCTGCATGCAGATCCAGATTCTAGACAAACTCATAATTTCTTTGATATTTCTCACCATTGGAGGGCAGTGACGATTGAGAAACGAAGTGACATATATAAGAGATCCACCTCCTCCGACACCGGCGAGAGCCAAGCGGCAACTTCGATGGTTGCCATTGATTTCCTCGGCAACGGTGCCGTGTGGCAGCGCACGGCCAATTGGTGACTGCGTCTGCACTGCGGCGATGCCCTACAACCGAATATGGTTGATGGTGCCTGCTTTCACGCCGCGTCTATGGCTCATAGGGCGATGCAATGACGCACAACTGCAATATAGTTGCTCGCACAAGTTCATGGATGAGAACAGGACCCAAAACATTCATGGATGGCCGACACCCATGATGTATATGATCGACTTGCGTCACTTTGTATGCATTATGTACGTACGAGTTCAGATCATGTACTTCATACCAGATGTATCAATTCCAAGTATATAATTAAACAATATATTCCACCTGAAATTAAGGATGTATATTTTTCATACACTTTATTTTTTGGTTCAAAAGATGGGTCAACGGAGGCTCATCACATATACATCATCCTCGCCGGCCAGTCGGCCGGCCATGCACATATACGCTCTTTAATGACATACTCCACAATCAATACTACATACTTGGATTCTCAAATACTACATACTCCCTACTTTCTTAAAAAATAAATACTCCATACCACATACTCATATTTGGAGTCTACATACGGCGAGAATTATGGAGATATCACCACATACTCAACGACGCTGGCGGTGCATTACATTCACGTATATGATATACTCCAAACTAATTATGTGTTGCATGGCTGATATACTACTACATACTTTTTAGCGGGTTAATGATAATACTACATACTTTTTTTTGCAACGTACTACATACTACTTAGACCTTACTCCATACTCTTTATTTTCAAATACAACATACTCTTTTTCGTCAAAGAATACAATATACTCTATACTCTCCTCTTAAATATACTCCATGCACATGACTTCTTTTAATGAAACCGAAACACACACTCTTACTTGTTAAAAAAGAGAAATACACACTGTTACAATAGTATATACTCCTAGAGAAATATGATTGTAAATGAAACCATGCCATGCATGACGTAATTCACATCCGTATATTGGTTGCAGTCCATACCTCATACAGTCCTTGAAATATTCCATTCCATCAGACTAGCTATCGCTAGTCATGTGCTTATCCATCCAACGATGGTTCGCTGCGGCTTGCCAAGAATCAAGGGAGCCGTTCAACAAACACCTTAATTATCTAAATTGGTGGCTGCTAGCGGGTTAGAGGGTTCTGGACACGTTCGCTACCCCCGGCGCACCCGGTTGCCTCCTACTACGAGTCTGGACACGTGGAGGGCTGACAAAGTGGTGGTAACTACCACTGCCTGTAGATAATATATATATATATATATATATATATATATATACATACATATATATATATATATATATATATATATATATATATATATGTCATTTTTTTAATTTTTTGCTACTTACTCCAAATGTTATCTGGAACATGGCGGAATTATCAAAAAGTGTCACGGCTTTTTTCTGATATTTTTTTTGCTTCTTGGTCCATGGCAATTTCTGAAAAAACAAATTTTTGTATAACTTAGCACTCACACCACTATTTTTGCAATATGGCACTCTTTCAAACAAAATATGACATTTGAGTAGAAAAATATCCAAATTTTGAATATTTCTGTAGATTTTGAACTTGCATTGTTATCTGAATCATGATATTTTTGTTGGAAAATTTTATCTAGATCATATTTTGTTTTTTAAGAAAAAAATGTTCGACGGACATGGCATATAAACTAATGTCATAGAATATTGCACATTTTTTGTGCTTTCTCTTTTACAAAAGTGTTCATTATGTGTGGCATTTTTCTTAGCCTAAGTTGTTCTAGGTGCATGTCAATTTTACTAGTTAGGTATTGGTAGTTTAGTTTCTAGGTGTAATGTCAATTCTTATTTGTTCAAATCATGGCAATTATATTAAACATATCACCACAATTCTTTTTTAGCTAGTATACGGTAGTTTTTTTTTGTGGGTAGCATGTCACTTTTTATTAAGTATAACATGGTTGTTTTTAACAGCATGACATTTTAATTTTTTTGAGGATGACATTTTTTATTAAGAGCATGTTATTTTTATTTTCAATATTATTGCATTTTTTTGTAGAGCATGGCATTTTTATTTTAAACAGTATCACACTTTTTTGTAGAGCATGAAATTCCTACTATAAATAACATGAATTTATCTTATAGAGCATGTCATATTTTAATTTAAGAGCACGGTATTTTTACTATAAAAAGGATGTCAATTTTTTAGTACAATCATGAAATTTTGTTTTAAAGACTATATCATTTTTATTATAAAGAGGATGACATTTTTTCACCATATGATCGTAATTTATTTTTATTTCACATTTCTTAAATTTACAATAATTGGAAAAAAATTCAGGCGTTCAGTTATTTTTTACTCCTCCGATATAAAATAAGTGCCCTGGTTGTAGTTCAAATTTGAACTAGCACCATGGCACTTTATTCCGCTATACATATAGATGGTCACATGGCAGTTTTTCAAAGTTTTCTTTTTCTGTTTTCAATAATTCAGAGTGAGATGGCAGTACATATTTTTTTCTTCTAAATTTAGCTTGTTAATTATTTTTTAATTTTCTGTAATTTGTCTTTTGGGGGGATGTACAACACCTGATAAATTTGAACGTGGCAGCATTTTTACCATGTACATCATGGCATTTTTTGTGTTGTTCCGAGCATTAAGATGATGTCCATATCTTTTTGCAAAAATAAATAAAAAGTTGATGCCCATATCAGTTTTTAAGTTGTGGCGAAAATTGGGCTTTATTTTGGCCCAACTGGGCTACTCAGACGTGCATGGAAAGCGAGGGGTTCGCTGGGAGGGTTATTCCTAACGAACGATTTCGTTACCTCGACGAATCGTTCCCAGGAAACAAATCGTTCGTACTGGGATCACCCGGGGGAACGATCGCCAGTTATTAGCGTCCCTCATCTATTGAACGTTCTATGTTACTCCCTCTGTAAACTAATATAAAAACATTTAAATAACTAAAGTAGTAATCTAAACGCTCTTACATTAATTTACGGAGGGAGTAGTTAACTTTTCATTTAGAAACGGTCAACGTATCATTGCTCTCATAGCTAGAGGCTGTTGAGAGTCTCATGACACACCAGTTCCAAAGTAATTGAAGTTTTAAGTTTGTCCGGCAACTCTAGCTTGAACTTTTTTTTAGAAAAAGGAGGAGGAGTCCCGGCCTCTGCATCTGGGCGATGCATGCAGCCACTTTATGAATTATTCATAACAGTAAGTCTGAAGCCACCGTCTAGGCAATAACTATCGCTACTTCTATTCAGTTGATGCAGAGATGCTGATAGTCTGGACCTAATACCAAACAGATCTTACAGCCAAACTCTAACCTGAATCTTATTGATGATTAACTTTCAAAACCTCTTATTTTAAGCAGTCGCCCGCAATTCAGAAGTAAAACCGCGCAGGCCGCCTCCTCAACCCCATCGGTCACTCCCGTTGGCGCTATGCCGCCTCAAACGACCCAGGCGCTGCCACCCGGGCCAAGGAAGTGGCTTGGGACGAAGGGCGTGGTGTGGACCGCCGTGACAACAAAAAAGGCCGGCGGCAAGGCCATGCTGGCCTCGAAAATGACCGGTCGCCCTGTTCTTGCTTGGGCTGATGGCAAGTGGACAAGGAGTCGACCATTACAGTATATGGCCAACTTCACCCCATACTATATCTTGGGTATCCTCTGTTGGAATGTTGCTAGTAGGCCTTTGGCCCAAAGCCCAAGTGAAATCCTGAAATTCTCTTGGCTCATTCATGCACACATGTGAGTGGAGTGAGTCTCTCCCTCCACTCCCAGGTCGTGGAGCAGGGCGTGGAGCAGCCCAGAACTATAACACTGGTGGTTTTGAGGGCCCGCTAGATGACAGAACAATGAAGGATGCCGAAGCCAACAGAAAGAGAGACGATGCCCAAGCGGTCCTCAGGATAAGTGGCGGGACTCATATCCCACCTCCAGCGAACAATGCCTTGGCTCTTCCACCAGCTACCATGCCGCCAAGCCCATCTAAGCAAGACCCCAAGAGGCCAAAGACTGCACCGAACGACAAGCAAGACACGAAGAGTTCGACTTCAGCAACAAACCCTGATGCGCGTAAGGTGGGCCTCCTAGGGGGTCGCGCCAGGCGCAATGAGTATCTTAATTTGGAACTGTCGCGGGGCTGGCAAATCCGTGACAGTTCACGAGCTTCGTGACCTCACGAGGCAACATGCCCCCTCTATCTTATGTATCCTTGAAACTCAAATAGAGGGCAAGAGAGTGGAGAGTCTAGTAGGCACTCTAGGGTTTAATAAAAGTTATGCTATTAGTAGTTCTGGTAGGAGTGGTGGAATTGGAAATTTTTGGAAAGATGAAATAAAAGTTGAAGTTATGGGTTACTCGGAATATCACATTGATGTTACGATCAAAGATCTCGCCGAAACTCAGTTCAGGGCCACCTTTGTCTATGGAGAGGCCCAGGTGAATGAGCGTTACAAGACTTGGAACATGCTTCGTGGCATAGTGGGGGTCAGCAACCTACCATGGGTGGCCATTGGCGACTTTAACCAAGTCCTACACGCGCATGAGCACGATGGAGTCGGTCAGAGAAGTCAAGCTCAGATGGATGCATTCCGGGACACACTTGACACATGTGGACTGTCAGATATTGGCTACTCAGGCTCCAACTGGATATTCGAAAAGAAAGTAGCCGGAGGCACATATACCAGAGTGAGATTAGATAGAGGGTAAGCGGCTACATCAGATCATGTACTGATTTTGCTCCGGTTGCAAGACGTGCATGCATGCAGGGGGGCCCCGCAGATATTTAGATATGAGCAATGCTGGGAGCGAGACCCCACACTCAATGATGCAGTGAGCGCTAGTTGGGCTAGAAGCCAAGGAGACACAGTCGAAGCACTGAATACAAAATTGCAAAACCTCTCTGGCGGTCTGGGAGCTTGGGAACGCATCCACTTTGGGTACATCCACCAGGAGATCAATTGTTTAAAAAAGCAGCTGCAAGTTTTGCGCGAGATCCAAGGGCGATCTGGGCCATCGCATGCAGAGGTTAAAGTAACAGATAGGCTGGTAGAGTTATACCACCGCGAGGAGATATTATGGCGTCAGAGAGCTAGACTGGACTGGCTAGTACACGGAGACAAGAACACTTACTTTTTTCATTTACGAGCCAGCCGGAGGGGACATAAAAACCAGATTAAAGCTTTGTTACGCCCGGACGGAGAGATGACAGAAGATACCATCCAGATGGAAGCCCTAACAAACACATTTTATAAAGATCTCTATACGTCCCAAGGGGTCCAAAACATGCAGCAGGTGCTCGATACAGTTCCATGCAAGGTCACTCTGGAGATGAACGACATGTTAAATGCACCATACACACAGGCAGAGGTCAAAACGGCACTGTTCCAAATGTTCCCGACAAAAGCACCTGGCCCGGATGGTTTTCCAGCGCATTTCTTCCAGCGGCACTGGGAGGTATTTGGCGATGAAGTGACACAAGTGGTCCTTAAAATAGTGGAGGGGAAGGATTCGGCTGAATGCATCAATGAGACTATACTGGCTCTGATTCTGAAGGTAAAGAATCCAACTATGCTGACCCAATTCCGCCCTATTAGTTTATGCAATGTTTTATATAAAATTGCCTCGAAGGTAAATCTAACCGTCTAAAGGTAGTGTTACCTGACATAATATCAGAAGAGCAGTCCGCTTTTGTGCCAGGGAGACTAATAATGGATAATATCATCACGGCTTATGAGTGTTTGCATTTCATGAAGAGGAATAAGGCGAAGAATCATCAATCATGTGCTCTAAAGCTAGACATGATGAAGGCCTACGACAGGGTTGAATGGTCCTACCTGCAAGCTATAATGCTCAAGCTAGGCTTTACGGACAGATGGATACAAATAGTCATGAGTCTTGTCTCTTCGGTGAAATTTTCAGTAATGTTCAATGGCAAGAGACTGGAGGAATTCAACCCTACCAGAGGTATAAGACAAGGGGACCCGATCTCTCCATACTTGTTCTTGTTGGTAGCAGAGGGCCTTTCGTGCCTCCTAAAATCTAGAAGTGAGTCATCCAATTTGCAAGGTTTACAAGTGGCACCATCGGCGCCTCCGGTGAACCATCTTTTATTTGCCGATGACAGCCTGCTGTTTTTCAAGGCAAATGGTATGGGAGCAACCGAAGTGAACCTCGTCTTGGACATCTATTGTCAAGCTACAGGTGAGAGGATAAATTACTCCAAATCATCTATTTTTTCAGTAAGGGAGTTCCTGAGGGGACAAGACAGGAGATCAAAACGTTGCTACACGTTCCAAATGAGACTCTCAATGAAAAATACTTGGGTATGCCATCTGATATTGGTTCTTCAAAGAACAGGTCGCTCAAATATTTGAAGGATCGATTGTGGAGTAAAATTCAGGGTTAGATTGAAAATACCATGTCAGCGGCCGGTAAGGAGGTGTTGGTGAAAGCGGTTGCCCAGGTTGTTCCTGTATATTCTATGTCATGCTTTAGGCTTCCGAGGGGCCTTTGTGAACACCTCAACATGCTTATCGGGAAGTTTTGGTGGGGTTCCAAACAGGGACAACGGAAACCACATTGGGTGTCTTGGAAAACAATGACGCAACCAAAGAGCATGGGGGGTCTCGGCTTTAAAGACTTTGAGCTTTTTAACATGGCTATGCTTGCTAGGCAAGCCTGGCGACTACTACAAAACCCGGACTCACTTAGTGCCAGAATTCTGAAGAGCACCTACTACCCAGACACAACAATCCTTGAGGCGGTCTTGGGAAACCACCCGAGTCAAATTTGGAGGGCAATGATAGAGGGAAGAGATACTCTCAAACTGGGTTTGATTAAGAGGATTGGCAATGGAGGTGACACGAGGATCTAGGAAGATCAATGGCTGCCACGGGGCGAGATGATGCGCCCCTATGGATGTATATCACAGAATCCGCCCACCCTTGTTTCGGAGTTGATTGACTCAACGTCAGCCAAGTGGAACACCCAAAAAGTGAATGAGTTCTTCATGCCTATGGATGCGAAGATCATACTACAAATCCCTATATGCACAAGAAACATCCCCGATTTCTGGAGCTGGTCTTTCGACAAGAAAGGAAACTTTACAGTTCGTTCAGCATATAACATGCTTGTGGCAATCCGGCAGAGAAGGGAAGCCTGGCTCGAGGGGTCTACCGACCCGTCTAACTTGGCCAAAGAGGAGAAGGAGTGGAAATTGCTATGGAAGACGGCGGTCCCCAGAAAAGTCAGAATGTTCCTATGGCGTTTATCACAGCACTCAATACCCACAAATGATGTAAGAGCACACAGGCACATGTCGGACTCCAGTGCATGCAGAATATGCGGGGCGCTAGATTCATGGAAGCATTCTTTAGTAGATTGCACCATGTCAAGGTGTACGTGGGCACTAGTTGATGAAGAACTCGGACAGCAAATAGCAGCCACCTCTGAACTCAATGCGAAACAATGGTTATTCACACACATGCAGTTATTATCTCATCCGCTGTTCCTAAAACTTGCGGTCACGCTATGTGCAATCTGGGCGGCTAGGAGAAAGGCCATCCATGAGGGTATTTTCCAAAGCCCCCATGCTATACACTCTTTTGTGGTCCGATTTATTCAGGAGCTGGAGATGATTCGGGAAGAAGGAGGAAGAGAGGTTCGGGCCAACCCAGCAGCCCGCACTACTACAGCAAGAAGGCCAAAAGCCCCACCACATGGCCACTGAAAGATACACGTCGATGCCGGGGTTCGACCGGGTCGAAGAGGAGTGGCAGTAGCAGTCTGCCGGGATAGCGACGGGAACTACTTGGGGAGCTCAGCCCTGTCAATCCACGGTCTCCATGACCCTGTTACTCTGGAGGTCATTGCATGTAGAGAGGCTCTCGCTCTTGCTTCGGACCTGAACGTCCATCAACTTTTCATTTCTTCTGATTCTAAACAAGCCATCGGCGACATCAACGGGGGAGCTATGGGAGACTACGGGGCCATTATCAAGGAGATAAAGCTTCAAGCTTCAACTTTTACTTGTTCTTTCATTTACGGAAGTCGTGCTGTCAATTTTGAAGCACATATTTTAGCCAAATATGTACTTAATATCGGTCAGGGGCGCCATGTTTGGTTTGGCCAACCCCATGATCTGAACCGTATCCCACTCCATGTGGCTTTCGATGAATAAAGTTTGGCTAAACCATAAAAAAAATGTGAGTGGAGTGAGTGAAACTAAAATTTACTCCCACCCCGAAAGTTGAGAGAGAGTTGCACCTCTTTATAAGGTGAGCTCTTCTACCACTTGTATGAGCATGAGAAGAGGAGACCTACACGCGCGCTGCTCCTCCTCGCTCGCCTCGCCACGCCTCATCACGACGCGCCGCGGGATTGAGCCGAGCCGAGGAAAGAGCTATGCATGTTGTCTATATTTTTACTGCTCGGGAAAAATTAATGAGTCATTAATTAATAATTAACGGACGCGTTAATTACTGAACCTCGGACGTGGGGTTTAATCCCACGACCTATCCGACCCGCACTATATAGTCAGGCAGACGTCTACCCTAGCTGCCACCGCTTCGTATGGTTTCTCACCACCGTTTCAGATCATTGCGTCGCAAAGCAAGTCTTCTCCATCCCTTCTTTCGGCGTGCACCGGGAGAAGGGACAGCAGGCCTCCGAAACCCTGCCTCTCGTGATCCTGTACGGGAGAGGGGCGATCAGGTTTTTGGGGAGCGCACTCGCGTGACTGATGGCAGCGATGACTTCGCGAACGACGACTTCTTCCCCGACCTCGGCTACCTCATCCTCGACGACATGGGCGACAACGTCAACGCCGGCGGTGCTGCTCCCACTACTCCATATGTGATTCTATCCTTCCTGTTCGTGATCATGGTAGAATTCATGTTTCTAGTATGTGCCCTGGATGTGATCTGTTCATCTACTATGCTAGTTCGCATGATTAGTTTAATCTTTGCTATTGCTGTAATGATTTATCTTGTGTTCATTCGGATTAAATCTCGTAGTAATTTGCTCATATTTCCAACATCCTCAATACCTGGGTCTCACTGAGAAAAGGTTCTTTTAGAAGATGGGTACCACCATAAGAATCATTGCACCATGGTATCAACCTAGGTGAAAACTCGCTTCCACCCTAAAACCCTACACCGACACCGCCGCCGTCGCCGCCCCCACTTTCGATCTCATCTCCGCCGCCATGACGAGCAGCGCCGCCTCCGGCTCCACCACCCCCAGGTTTCTGCCGGCCTCTCTCGTGACTCTTCTTTCCCTATCGCTTGATGCTGCCGTGGTCCAATCACTGATCGGGACCAGGAGCGTCGGGTCTCTCTTCGCCACTCTGGCCGCCTCATTGTCGTCATACAACTACAACTTCTGGCGTGCGCAGGTCCTTCCGCTCCTTGGGAGCCACTACCTGCTTGGCTTAGTGTTCACGATATCTTCTGATATTCCGATAAATCGACCGATTTATCGCTTATTGTTGTCTGGCCGATAAGATAAATCGGACGATAAGTCAGCCGATATGGCGATAAACTTGCCAATTTACCCCTTATCATGGGTCGACCGATAAGCTCCTGATAAGTGATATCCCCAACATTGGCTTGGCTACGTCGACGGCTCCCTCCCTTGTCCTCCTGTGCTGGTTGATAGAGTGCATGACCTGGTCTATAATCTGGCACACCGTGTTTGGACAAGGCAGGATCAGGCGAACCTCTCCTCCATCCAGGGGTCGCTCACCCCGGCTGTTGCCGGACTCGTTGTCTTCGCCAAGACGTCTCATGAGGCATGGACCATCCTCGAGCGCTTGTTCGCAGCGCAGTCGCAGGCTCGTGTCTCTGCGCTCAGTCATCAACTTGGCAACTATGAGAAGCTTGACTCCACGGCCACCGAGTTCTACAACAAGGTCTAGGGCCTTGCCGACACGTTGGACTCCATCGGACAGCCGATCACCGACTCCGAGTTCAATTCCTTCATTGTCAATGGGCTTGACGAGGAGTATGATGCCTTGGTCGAGATCATCAACGAGCGGGGCAACTCGACTCCCATGATGGCGCATGAGGTCTTCTCCCGACTTCTCCTCACTGAGCAGCGAGTCGAGAAGCGCCGCTCCAAGAGCAGCCACGGGTCTCTCTCGGCCAATGCCTCCACCAAGGGTGGCCGCCACCCCTCATCATCCAAAGCTCCTTCGGGGCCATCACCGTCGCCCGCCTCGGCCCCCCCTCCGTCTACAACCTTACCGGGAGCTGGTGGTAGGCGTGTGTGCCAACTTTGTGGCATTGAGGGGCACTGGGCCTCTAAATGTCATAAACGCTTCTAGAAGAGCTTTCTTGGCCTCGACAATGATGGCAAGGACACGCGCAATTTTGCGCGTCAGGTTGTCATGGCAGACCGCCCGACGTCGACAAAGCAATAAGGGCACACTCAGTCCTACTCCATCGACCCGCACTGGTATATGGATTCTGGAGCAACGGAGCATCTGACGAGTGAGATGGGGAAGCTTCATACTCGTGAACCCTATCATGGCTCTGACAAGATCCACACCGCCAATGGAGCAGGTATGCATAGATCTCATATTGGTCAAGCATCTCTTCTCACTAGACATGCAAATAGGAGTCTTCAGTTTCGCAATGTTCTTAGAGTTCCATCGGTGACACGTAATCTTCTTTCAGTTCCTAAACTCACACGTGATAATAATGTGCTTTGCGAATTTCATCATTTTGTTCTTTTTATTAAGGATCGGGGTATGAGGGACATTCTTCTTAGCGGGCGTTTGCGCCAGGGCCTCTATCATTTGGAGCATCCTGGCGTTGCTCGTGTTTTCAGTGGAGTTCGGGTCTCTTCGTCATAGTGGCATGCTCGTCTTGGTCATCTACCCACACCTATCGTTCGTCATGTTTTGCTTCATCATGAACTTCCTAGCATATCTTGTAATAAAGATGTAGCAGTGTGTGATGCTTGTCAGCAGGGGAAGAGTCATCAACTTCCTTTTTCAGAGTCTAGTCACGAGGTGAAACATCCTCTAGAACTTGTGTTTTCAGATGTATGGGGTTCTGCTAGTGGTCATAATTATTATATCAGTTTTGTTTATGCTTACAGTCGCTTTACTTGGCTTTATCTTATTAAGCGCAAATCTGATGTGTTCGATATCTTTGTTCAGTTTCAGAACCATGTTGAACGCCTTCTCAATCATAAAATTGTTCATGTTCAGTCAGACTGGGGGGGGGGGGCGAGTATCGCAACCTCAACTCCTTCTTTCAGTCGCTTGGGATCGCTCACCGTCTAGCATGTCCACATACACATCAGCATAACGGTTCTGTGGAATGTAAGCATCGTCATATCGTCAAAATTGGTCTTACTCTTTTGACCTATGCATAGGTTCCTTTTCGGTTTTGGAGTGATGCTTTCACCACTACATGTTTTCTTATAAACCGTACTCCCACTCGTATTTTGAACATGAAAACTCCCATTGAATGCCTCCTTAATGAACAACCTGATTACACCTTTTCAAGGTTTTTGGGTGTGCTTGCTGGCCACACCTCCATCCATATAACAAACGCATGCTGGAGTTTTGATCAAAAAAGTGTGTCTTTCTTGGCTATAGCTCCCCTCATAAAGGTTACAAATGTCTTCATGTTCCCACTAATCGAGTCTATATATCTCGGGATGTCGTGTTTGATGAGCATGTTTTTCCCTTTGACAAACTTCCCGTGTCCACTACTGAACCACCATCCATGAATTCATCCTCCATTGCCTCTGACCAATTTGATGATGTTGCATACTCTCTTGTATTGTTGCCTAACCATGGTGCATGCACTGTACGTGGGGCTCGTTTGGAAATTTTAGAGGAGCCGTCGCGTCCTTCGTCGGCATCACCAGCAGCTCACGTCGATCATATTGTGCCTCTGCATGGTCTCGGCAATCGTGCCCATGCATGTTCGACCGACACCTCAGCGACGCCGCCCGCCTCGGCGCCGCTGGCCTCTGGGCCGGCCTCGCGACTTCGGCCTGCAACGCTGGCCTCGTCGCCCCTTCGGCCTGCCACGCCAGCATCGCCCCTTTGGCCTGCCATGCCAGCCTCGCCTGGGATGGTTCCATCGCTATGCAGACCAGCATCGCCTGGCTCAGGATCGTCATCGCATGTGCTGATTGGAGTGTCTCCATCGCTGGCTGAGTCTCTCGGTCCCTCGTTGGCTGGGGCGTCTCTGTCGTTGCCAATGCTCAGTCCCTTGTCGATTGAGCCCTCCTCGGCTTCTGTAGCTCCTGCGGCTCCTCAACGACCACATACATGGAGCCGCAATGGCATTTTTCAGCCCAAGCAGCATCATGATGGCACTGTTGCTTGATTGGCTGCTTGTGTGGCTGCTGCTCGTGCGGATCTGGCCTCTGAGCCTTGTACGTATCAAGCTGCTATGAGTATACCACATTGGAGAGAGGCTATGGAGCAGGAGTACCATGCTCTTCTTCGTAACAAGACATGGACTCTTGTTCCGCCACCACCCCGTTTTAACGTCATTGACTCTAAATGGGGTTTCAAAGTAAAGAAACATTCTGATGGGTCCATTGAGCGCTACAAAGAACGTCTGGTTGCCAGAGGTTTTCGACAGCGCTATGGTCTTGACTATGAACCTTCAGTCCAGTGGTTAAGCCTATTAGCATCAGGCTTCTTCTCTCTCTTGCAGTCACTCAGGGTTGGTCTCTTCGTCAGCTTGATGTACATAATGCCTTCCTCCATGGTGTACTAGAGGAGGAGGTCTATATGCGGAAGCCTCCTGGTTTCTCTGATCCTGATCGTTCTGATTATCTGTGTCGTCTCACCAAAGCACTCTATGGTCTGAAGCAGGCTCCTCATGCTTGGCATGCCCGTCTTGTGACATCTCTTCGTGCTCATGGTTATGCATCATCGACTGCTGACTCCTTATTATTTCTTCTACAGAGGCCTGAAGTTACTATGTATCTGTTGGTCTATGTGGATGATATTATCCTTGTCAGTTCCTCTCAGTCGGCTGCTACTGCTCTTGTTCGGTCTCTTGGTGCTGACTTTGCTGTCAAAGACCTTGGGAAGCTTCACTACTTCCTTTGTGTGGAAATTTCTTCTTGTACTGATGGTCTTCCTTGATGATGCAGAAGAAGTACTCCTTGGATTTGTTGTAGCAGGCTGGGATGCTTAAGTGCAAACCGACGACTACACCTATGTCTAACACTGACAAGATCACTGCTGTGGATGATGAACTTCTGACTTCTACTGATGCGACAAAGTATAGGAGCATTGTTGGTGGCCTTCAGTACTTGACGATCACACGAACAGATATTTCCTTTGTTGTCAAAAGAGTATGTCAGCATCTACAGGCACCTCGTGACACTCATTGGTCTTCTGTGAAGCGCATATTGCGCTATATTCGCTTCACGCTGTCCTATGGTCTGCACATTCGACCGAATCCCTCTGGGGTCATCTCGGCGTATTCTGATGCGGACTGGGCTGGCAGTCCGGATGATAGGCG
>NC_041390.1:19901750-19910414 GCF_002162155.2 Triticum dicoccoides
TGATCGCCTGGAGTGCTCGGAAACAATCTACTGTTTCGCGTAGCAGTACTGAAGCTGAGTATAAGGCTGTGGCTAATGCAACTGCAGAAATTATCTGGATACAGTCTTTTCTTCAGGAATTGGGTATACCTCAATCACAGTCTCCTATTCTTTGGTGTGACAACATCGGTGCTACATACCTTTCTGCAAATCCGGTATTCCATGCCCGAACGAAACACATTGAAGTTGACTATCATTTTGTACGGGAACGTGTCTCTCAGAAGCAACTACAGATCAAGTTCATCTCTTACAAGGATCAACTTGCAGACATCTTTACCAAGCCATTGCCTCTAGCACAGTTCGAGGCCTATCGGCGCAATCTTACCCTTCTAGATTCTTTAGGAAGTGGCAAAGATTGAGGGAGGGTGTTAGACTGTATAGTTCCCATATATGTGTACATATGATGTAACGTTGTACCCACTCGTTATATATATGTGATAGGCCACCCCTAGAGGGTTGTGCCGGTTCCCCCAAACCTATTGTCTCACATTGTTCATTATGAAATCCTTCAGAGAAATAAAATCGGAGCATTAAGTCCAGTGCACATATTTTTGCAGTCTTGCCCATATTTACTTGCTCATTCTGAGCAGTCGGTGACTTCTCAACTCCAGTTATATAGAGCACGTGTACTAAGATGAAAACTTTGTAAGAAGTCCAACAAGAAGCACATTTCGAATTCCAAAAGTGCAGGAGCGAAGATATGCAAATAGGTGACAACAACATTGCCTGTGAGCTCTCTAGCCCTTGTGTCAACACCTGTAAGGATCCCCTTGATATTTCACACGCGAACTAGTAGTAGTCTCACAGAGGAACTCAATCACAGTAGCTATTACAAGAATCTGGATACACCAATGAGATGAAGGGGAAGAACTGGAGGTAGGGGAAAGAGAGAGGAGCCGCTGCCGTTCCGTGCCGTGATCCACTGGATGCCCTCCTTCATCGCCTACTCTTGCGTATTTGTAGTCTGGTGGTTCTCAAGCGGGGCAGGCCCATGAGCTGCACGGGGCAAGCCCATATAGGCAAGGAGGGATCCTAACATCCCCCCTTCCTTGAGATGCGGCTTGACCCCAAGCCGCCGCCGCCGAGAACCACCCGGGTCCCATTGCACTCGATGTTGCTTGCCATGGTCGTAGTCGTGGTGGTAGCTGTAGTTGATGTAGACTTCAACGCCGTAGTGGTAGTATTGGTGGCCAACGGAGGCTTGCCGACGGGAGGTGTCGAGGTAGTTGTTATGGCCACCAGGGTCTTCATCGCCGTAGTAAGTGTAGTAGATGCAGCAAACATGCCCAACATGAGCTCCGTCACCCCTCCCTCCTTGAGTAGCTTCTTGATAGCAATTAGGATAAAGTAGTACCCATGCATAACAACCCAAGGGAACACAACCCTCGCCGTTCTGGCCGCTTCCAACCTCCTCTAGCCATTTGCTTAAAGAGCATTGTAGTTTCCACTCACACTTGCACTGATCACTATCGGCCTGTATAATTGCACAGATGGGAACCTCACAGTGCCCTAAAGCATCTTCAAGTATAGTGGGGAACTGGGGATACACATTCTCGCTGAACCAGAGTCCACAATTCCAAAATATGCAGAGATGTGCGCTAATTTGAATATGGCAGTGACTCCCAAATGCCACCGGTGTCCCAGAAAGCTTGCGGCTCACAGGCTTCGCCGCATCCAACAAGCTGACTATATGTGTTGAGCGTATCATCTTCAGAAGTGATTCCCATGAGGTTGCTCCTGATACAAGTGTTAGAATTGCAGTAATACCAAGCTTCATGTGCATAAACATCTGTGGATAGTAACTTCACTGGCCCAAAATGGGAACCTGATTGTTGTACTTGAATAACTGTAAATAATTTTATGGAGGAGGTCTCTGGATTCTCCCACAGTCTGTAGTGCCTGAGTTCCAATTCCCTGGAAATAATTCCCTTCAACTCTGGCCAACTGGAACTTGCATGTGTTTTAGTATCAGTTGGCCCACGTTTCATTTCATTGTATCTCGAGTTGAACCATGCACCAGCCCTTATAATTGCTGAGGTATCCCAGACCAAGCGATGTACTGAATCAATTGTACACGCAGTATAATCACACAGATTATTTTGACTGGAGTCTGCCATTTCCTAAATATGCAAGGTGGGGCTGCTGATTCAATCGGAACAAGAACGCCCAGTCCTCAGGAGCTTGCTTCAATGGAACTTGCGCATAATATTCAGGTAGCCAAATGTGCTTGTCCATCAGACAAGTGCTAGAAAACAAGGTTTTAAGGGAAGGATCATCTCTGAACTGAACTGCTCTATAGATGCATGAAAATGATGGCCAGGGTAGCTTAAGCGGCACATTCCCTTGAGTGCATAATGCATAAGGTGAAACTGAAGGTCGCCATGCGTATGACTGGCGGCTTGTAGAGAAGCCCAGTCAGGGAAGTACTTGGATAGTACAGGGAGGTGTTTACCCTTGCAATTGTTCTATGGATAGTACTAACACACTCTCCATGCCACTGCCCTTGTTCAGCTGCTGAGCGATAGGCCTGACAGGTGCACCGGCTGTACTAAAAGCCACTTGAGACGTGTCATAGACAGAGATAAGAACATATTGTGCAGAGCTGCATGACCAGAAGCTACCATAATGTGCAAAAATGGCATCAGAATCCCACTGGCAAGCAGCCAGAATGGCACAAGGGAACCAACAATATGGGCGTTGTAATAGTTGCGGCGGGCAGCTTAACCATAGAAACAAAATTTGAATTGATAGTAGCTCATAATACATTTGGCAAAGCACCTCTCCTTCACCTCGATGAGCCGAGAACCTCTCAAACGCAACAACTGAACACCATTTATTGCAATGCCAAGATGTACTAGTTGTCCATGATTCAGATATGCAGCAAGATCATTGGGTAGTTCTGACCACACTTGTATTGCTCGGCAATTGCAAGAACAAGATGGCCTTGGAAGCTTCAGACAAACATTTTGTTGACTGACCCTGAACATCCGTTGTGCATGTTGAGCACAAAATATACCAGGGAACTTGGCAAAAAAATAGGTGACCACCTTTCCACAACACCCAGGTACAGATCATCCATAATTTGAGCTATCAGCTGACTCGGAAGAGGAATTTCTCTTGGTATTTTTTAGGCCTAGGAAAACTACCTACAACAGCATGTTCAGAAAACTTCCAATGTCCCTACTCAAGGACAGCTGTAAACTGATGGTCAAGAGGTTCCAATGCACAAAGAGTATTAACAGCGATAGTCCACAGTGAAGCAAAATTGTCAACAATGGAATAGTATTCATTCGGTAGTTCACACTTCAGATGCATACTATGCAAATACTTCCAGGATTCTCTCAACGAATTCAGAACACAAGAAAAATGCTTCATCGGAAAAGTATCTTGTGACAGCAGTCCAACGTGCTTCCGACACAATTCCCAAGAGCAAGCTAATGATGGCCATGTCCGTTTCTCGTTTCAACTGTATGATCTCTCCAAAATGATGGCCATGGCTTCGGTCGTAACAGCAGCCATGAGGGAGTCACGGCTGGCTGGATCACATACCTCAGTAGGTTGGTGTCATGATGAGAGTATTTTGTCGAACACATGGTAAGCATCGGTGCAGAGAGGTCACTTGGGATGATGAAGACGATGCCATGGTCCTCCTTGCTCATCACTTGGGTGGATGTGTCGACAAAGAGGGCATCAAGCTCCTGCACGCCGGCCTTGGGGTTGATGTCGGTGGTGATCGCCATGGAAGGAACAACCTCCTTGGTGATAGAGTATGTGTTGCTGCCGATGGAGGACGTTGCCGGCGCGGGTGTGAGTTGCTCGACCTCCTTGTTGTCGAGGTCGACCGTAGACTCGGGGTAGACGATGGCGGCGGCGTCGCGGACCTCGTTGACGTTGGTGGAGGCGACAACTTGGTTCGAGCCATCTATCGAATAGGTGACGGGCGCCATCACGACACAGGCAGGGGGCGCGTCGTGGATGACCTCGAGCACTTCATGGGCCTTGGTGGTGGAGCTGGAGACGTCGGGGACGGGCGCCGATGCGGCGTACGTCGTGGTTGAGGCCGCCGGATCGGCAAGCGGAGTAACCACAGGAGGGTCACCAACGCTTGCAACACTCAATAGTGCGCTCATCTTCTCTGCCTTAGCCCATAATCTCTAGAGATACCACAACAACTGCTCATTGGCAGACATGGCATCCCACTCCGGTGGTAAGTCGGCAGGCATGGCCTCGTCGCCGGTGGAACGGATGAATCGGTGTGGAAGAAAAATTGGGGAAAATTGGGTGGTGGAAGTGTGGTGGCCTGGCTCTGATACCAGATGTAAGGATCCCCTGATATCTCACACGCGAACTAGTAGTAGTCTCATAGATGAACTCAATCACAGTAGCTATTACAAGAATCTGGATACACGAATGAGATGAAGGGGAAGAACTGGAGGTAGCGGGAAGAGAGAGGAGCCGCCGCCGTTCCGTGCCGTGATCCACTCGATGTCCCCTCCTTTGTCGTCTACTCTTGCATATTTGTAGTCTGGTGGTTCTCAAGCGGGCCAGGCCCATCAGCTGCACGGGGCAAGCCCATATAGGCAAGGAGGGATCCTAACAGCAGCGCTCCAAATATTGATGCAGACTTTGAACAATGCCAATATGTTTGCTGAAAACTTATGTAAGCTTAGTCAAGAGCAATCTGTATGCATATCAAGTAATAAAGTGTAGGTGGTTTGGAGATCTTGAAGTACAAATGTACAATGCTACAACAGTGTATTGACACCACTAGAACACCTTTTGATTGACACTACTTATGCAGCTGCCCACCATCCTAGTTGATACACATCCATAAGGCCTCATATCTTCATTCTAGTTTCATAGCAACATATCATTCATACACGTACGTAAAACATAAACCCAAGATTGAAATATTCTAATCACTGACAAATTAGCGTGCTATAGTGTGCCGAGAATTGTCTCGCTAAATAAACCAGTGTACAATATTTCGCTAATAGCACGCTATAACGTGATATAGCACGTGAATAGCGTATTTTAAGGCCAATGCTATTTTGCTACAGCGTGCTATTTTTTCCTTGAATTTATCCTTATTCTCTATGATCCAGCATATTTTCTTGCGTAGCCCAGATCAGTCTGCTAGACCTTCACACGTGTCATGAAATAGTGTGTACCACGGAGTGGTTTGGCATCCTGATACCTTCCATTCTCACATTGTCCCTATAATACTGAAGTAGAAAGTTCAAAACCATCAATCATCCTGAGCCATATTACTTTTCTGCTGCTTAATAGAGTATACGATCGGCCGAAGAGTTTGAAATTCACATGTATATATAGCCTATCTTAGAATTGTTTGTTACATCCGCTTTTATCTCTGCACGACTGCATAATACTTGTGCTCATTATACAGTTTTAATTTGCCCACTGCAGTGGCGCTGGCAGCTTCGCCTTTCAGTGTCACTGTGTGGGAGGTGGCGAACAGATTGCACTGCTAAGAACCATGTGGCCGGAGGAGTACACAAAGGAAGGACAACCATAGTTAAGACAAGACATGTGTGAGTATCGCGTACACAAGCAACAGGCTGTTGTCGGGCAAGCGGTGGCTTAGTTGCAGCGATTAATCTATCTGAAGTTGGCCATATGTGAGTTAAGAACACGGTTCTCGATTATTTCTAGTACCTTTATGGTGACGTTTTCGTGTAAATTTAGCAGGGCTTTTGGAAAGACAACGTTGTAGTTATCCAGATTCCAGAGTAAATAAGAACTAGATTGTTGTGTGTAAGAAAGCACAAAGTAAACTATCCAGTTCGTCTCCAGAATGGTGTCACGTTCATCACGAGATATTATATGTGTCACTGTGTACATACTCCCTCCGATCCATAAATCAGCAATAATTAATAATAAGGATCGGTGGGAGTACTATTTATTGTGCGCTTAGCCTTAAGATGTGAATAAGCTTTTTTCTTTTCTTTCAGAAACAGCCCGTTATATGTATCGATTGATTCACAACGTTAGATGTGAATATGTCTGATGCAAAGAATGATGGGTATTTCAAAATTCACAGATCTTACATAGCTAGGTTGGTTTAGGCCTTGCGTCTTATTTAGACGGAAGTAAAACCTGCAACCCTAATTTCTCACATGCACAAGTAGTTTCTTATTCAACACTATGGGTTGCTAAGTGAATATTCATGGTTCCATTGCTCAACCACGAATTAAAAAGATGAATCCTTCATGGAACCAAAGATCAAAATTTTCATGTTCCTCTTGTTCCAAAATAGACTTGGAAGTCCTGACCACAAACCATCTTCGAGCAAGGAACTGGAAGCATATTATTTCTGTGCTTCAGGAACTGTGATTCTCATGTAATTTCTTCAATAAAACTTTTGATCTCTAACTTTATAATTCGATTAATAAGCCCTTTGACAAATTATTTGCAAAGAGCTTGGCAGCATGCCCATGTGGTTAAACTTGAGTTACCACTAGAGTTCGAAAATCATAAGACTGCGCTTCAGTACACTTCCTTCCCCCATGCAGTGAAGTAGTGAAGGTGAGTCTCTACAATGCCTCTGCGTGCTTAAGGCTAGCCAGTAGGTTTGATGTGATGCACAGGTGAACAACAATGAATTAAGCGAAGATTGTTAGAGGTAACAAAACTTGTCCGAACCCATTTTTAGAATGGGTTGATTATTTGCTACAGAAATCATAGTAGGTTGCTGAATTTTGTTACATCTAAACAGTGATCAATTTGAGTTTGGAGAGTTTTCGCTTGTTTTGGCAGCATGGGCGTGTATATCTAATTCCACACCTCAGCATGTGTAATGATGCATCGATTTAATCACTAGCACCAGAGAAAAGTAGTCGGTGGATAGTTCGTGCCTGTATAAATTAGTTAAACTAGCAAAAAGGCCCATGCGTTGCGACGGGAGAAAAATATACCACATGCCCTTAATTTATTAAAGATGCTATATAATCTGAGAATTTGTAGCTATGGCCCAAACAAAAAATGGTCTTAATCTATAAAAGCGTAGGTTAAGATTCTACAGGTGTTCTATTTCAACACGGCTTGCATGCAGATTTAATCCGAACAAAGAAACGAGCAAGTGATCGTGCATTTATTCATGTCATGTTCGGGATGAGGTGTTTTTACGGTTGAGTAAAGCAAAACGACAAAAATAAACGATCTTGTGGTGCGCATCATCCAACAGTCTGACCTCATTTCAGGTGGCGGAGGACGATACGGCACTGCGGCTCGTCTTGATGTGGCCAGAACTGGCCGCCTACAGGGAGGAGTGACTCAGCAAAGGTTGTGGTGCGCGTCATCTAACAGGCCGATGGTGGCCCCCCGGTAGGCTACTGGGTCGTTTGGTGATGTTGGCACCGCACCTACCGAGAAAAGGTAGAGGATCGTACCGCCGCCGGAGATGGTAAACGACGCGACAGGTTGATGACCAGAGGCGAGGAAGCGTTGGTGTGGCGATTAACATTGCAGCCTAGATATTATATTTTAAATTGTTAACAGGTAAAATAACATCATATTCAGATTCTACATATTTTTCTAATTAAATTTCATATATAACATGTGAAATTTGGAGTTACGGTTTAGAAGATATGAATATTTGAAAAAACATTTGATATGTACTGCAGGTTTAATGTTAGAAACATTAAGAGGTTTTCATAAAATAACACGACGGAATAAGAATATCTATTTTTTATTAGTACGTATAGATGACATGTATTATATCGATCGGGCTTAAGGCTACTGCCCAGTGCTTGATTGAATTAGGACAAGACAAGCGAGCAAAACTCGTCGCTAGTGCTAATGTTCAGATCGCGGCTGCCCTGATGTTTGCACCACAACAGAGGCTTGAACTGCCACGACCTAGTGCTGAACCCGTCGCCGTGCTACTAGCTCCACCAACGCTTTTCGTACCGACGCACATGGTGGCTACTTGGATGCCCCTTGTTGGTCCCTACTGCCAGTTCCACTTGCTTTTCTTCAAGTATTTTGTCATCCTGAGGCCTACCATTCCAAAACTATTCTAAAAACATCTATGTTCTATCTGAACCATCTAAGGAGCTAGTGAATTCGCGAAAGGGAGAGAACTCAGAGCCAGAATCACCGAATTGCACAAGGCTACTACGGGTCTGCAATATATATGCAGACACCACCAACCTCCCCTCCTTCGCTCCATAAGCCATTTTATGGCGGCCGGATCCAGCCTGCGGTCCTCCCTCCGTGTGGATATGATGGGATTGATCTTACCCACGAGTAAAAAGTACAGAGCTATAACGTTCTCATAGTTTGTCTGCACTAAATTTTAGACCGACTATGACGTTCTATTTGCTTAACATAAGCTACGGTCATCTTGTGAATATACTGTTAATTTACAAAGAGCTTGGCAAAATGGTGGTGTGTGCGTCATAAACTCCGTTTCTGCTCCGGTGCTCCTCCCTGGAATGAACGCTCGGCGCGTGAAACACATGGACGGCGGAGATCTGTCAAAAACGATTCGTGAAGAGGGGCATGATCGTCTTTTTTATGCCCGCATAGAGCGCGCGTAGAGTCCTGTACGAGCCCGCACCGCCCTGATTACTTTTGTACGCTGAGGGTATACATGTATTGTAT
>NC_041390.1:19910723-19917105 GCF_002162155.2 Triticum dicoccoides
GCATCGGCCCCACCATTTTCCCCAAAATCGCCTCACTCCCTCCCTCCTTGCCGCATCGTCTCCCCCTCGTCCCCATCGCCCCGCCACCGCACCTACTCGCTCAACCCCACCGCCTCCCTCTCTCCGGCGGGTTCTCTCAGGCTTCAATGGATCAAGGTCGTGGCGCTGCCGCCGCTGTGCACGGAGTTGTGGTCGAGGCCGCGAACACCGCGACAGATGCCGTCCAAGAAGTGGCCGCCGTCGGCGGTGCGGGCGATGCTGCACCCGCGGTTGCTGGATCGGTCGAGCAGGGGGTGGTGGGCTCGAACTCCGTCATGCCGGACCTGGTGGTAACGGCGTCTGGCGGCGCACAGGATGTAGGTACGGAGGCGAGCGACAAGCAGGTGGTGGATGTGGTAATGCTTCTGGTTCCCCTCATTTCATAGTTGCAGTTGATAAGAATATTCTGTTGTTTGTCCATTAGATTATTCTAAAATGGAAAGTTTTGTTATACTTTCATTTAATTCCTCTGAAATTTGTGTTGTTTGTGCATTAATTAGCTATAAATGGGATATTTGTGATGTATTTTCATCAAACCATATAATAATGCATATAAATGGAAATATTCTGTTGTTTGTCTATTAAATTCTTATAAAATTGAAAATTTTCTTATATTTTCATTTAATTTCCCACAAATTTGAAATTTGTATTGTTTAGTTCAGTATAAGCAATATATGAATGCATCTACATGGGATATTTTGTAGTTTGTCAATGAAATTGATGTAAATGGTAATTTACTGTTTTTTGTTTAATTAAATTACTATACGTGGCTATTATGTTTGTTTGTTCATTAAATTCCAATAAATGGCAATTATCTGATGTTTGTTAAATACATTACTCTAAATGGGAAGTATGTATTTATGCAAACCATTTGTATGTGCAGTACAACTCTGGAGATGAGGTGGACGACCGGAACCAAGAGTCCTTCATTGAGCATGAAGCCGAGAATATCAGGGAGAATGGGAAGGCGGCGTACTACAAGTGGGGCAAGGTCAGGTGCCCATACTACACCACTAAGCCAATTCCCAAGGATGAGCCGTATGAGCACCTTATGTCGCATGCACGCGGTTTAGCGACGAGTGGGAACGACGTGAAGATTAGGGCAGAGCATGCAGCCCTCCTAAAGGCTATGGGTCCCATCTATTAACCCTATGTGAAGTTGGTAGTGGTACTCATCATCAGTATAGTTGATGATGTTTTACTTTTGCGCTAGTATGGTTGTGAACTGTGAATCTAGAAGGTGGAAGTGGTTGTGAACTGTTGGAAGGTTGTAGTATGACAGACTTTTGCGCTAGACTCTTAAGTTATCTAGTATGTCTTTGAACTATATCTACTGTCTAGATCCAGGTTAGCTATGCTTTGTTGCAGTGTTTATATTCTGATGTTGCAATGATCACAATAGGTGCTTCAATGTTGCTTGACAGATGAGACATGCTACATACAGTTCACATGATGTGGCCATGTGCTTGGTAATGCTGTCTGCAAAGAACAACAGTTGAATGAAGATTAAAGGTTTTTTTGTAATAAAGGAGGGAAATACAAGAAAAGAAATTATCCTAATTATTTGAATTTGTAAACTGCAACTGATTTATAAGAAAAAGAACGATAAAATGTTAAAATGAAAAAGTAGTGTTTGCAAAATATAATGTTTGAATTAGCATGGAATTTTTATGTCGATGTTTTCATCTGTCACATTTATTTGTCCTACCATTACAAATGTTCTTTTATAAAGTACACAAGCCTTATCTACATAGGTTACAAAGTGAAATACATGGACTTGAGGTTTCGATAAGTTAGCATGATTGAATCTTCCATTTCAAATATATTATAAAAATTAGAAACTATTGAAAATCATTTTTTGTCAATGTTCATAAGTTAGCAAGATTGAATATTCCATTTCAAATATATTATAAAAATTATAAAATGTTGAAAATCATTTTTTGTCAATGTTCATAAGTTAGCATGATTGAATATTCCATTTCAAATATATTATAAAATTGAGAAAATGTTGAAAATCGTTTTTTGTCAATGTTCATAAGTTAGCATGATTGAATATTCCATTTCAAATATATTTTAATTTTTTTAAAATGTTGAAAATCATTTTTTGTCAATGTTCATAAGTTAGCATGATTGAATATTCCATTTCAAATATAATATAAAATTTAGAAAATGTCGAAAATCATTTTTTGTCAATGTTCATAAGTTAGCATGATTGAATCTTCCATTTCAAATATATTATAAAAAAATAGAAAATGTTGAATATTTTTGTCAATGTTCATAAGTTAGCATGATTGAATATTCCATTTCAAATATATTTTAAAAATTAGAAAATGTCGAAAATATTTTTTTATCAATGTTCATAAGTTAGCATGATTGAAACTTCCATTTTAAATATATTATAAAAATTAGAAAACTTTGAAAATCATTTTTTGTCAATGTTCATAAGTTAGCAAGATTGAATCTTCCATTTGAAATATATTTTAAAAAATGGAAAATTTTGAAAATCTTTTTTTGGCAATGTTCATAAGTTAGCACTAGGACATATGCCCGTGCGTTGCAAACGGAACGATAAATTGAAGTGCATCTGCAAGCACAACACCTCGTACTTTGGTACGAAGAAAACCCTAATTGCATCATCCTTCAAAACACTCACCAACGTAGTACGACATCTGGACGGTGCCACCGTCGGCAAGCAAGCGCACAAATCGAGGTTTAGAAAAATTGTGGAGGTCATGTTATACTCTCTTGGCAAGGTATTATTAGACTGGTGGACTACATGGTCTCAGCCGCACAATAATCACAAAATGAGTCTTAGTTCCGATGGTAAGGACATCTCCAATGCGAGGTAGCACATATTTTCCCGTTATATAGTTTTGGCCCGTAACACACTCATTCGGACCGAAATCCCTCAAACATTTTTAGGACTCCCATGCTATCCCTTATTTGTCCGCTCGGCCTATGGTTAGACTATGTTTTCTCGTCTCGATATTCCAATATCAGCCCACATCACCCAAAAAAATAAGGATTACATGTTAGAGGACCTCTTAGGAAAAATAGTTTTTTTGGCAATCCATCCATGTTTAAAAGTAATAGGACATATGGCCGTGCGTTGCAACGGGAAGGATAAATTGACGTGCATCTGCAAGCACAGCACCTCGTTCTTTGGTACGAAGAAAACCCTAATTGCATCATCCTTCAAAACGCTCGCCAAAGCAGTACGACTTCCGAACTGTGCCACCGTCGGCAGGCAAGCACATGAATCGAGGTTTAGAAAAAATATGGAGGTCATGTTATACTCTCTTTGCAAGGTGTTATTAGACTGGTGGACTACTTGTTCTCAGACGCGCAATAATCTCAAAATGAATCTTAGTTCCGATGGTAAGGACATCTCCAATGCGAGGTAACACATATTTTGCCCTTATATAGTTTTGGCCCATAACACTCTCATTCGGACCGAAATGCCTGTAACATTTTTAGGACTCCCATGCTACCCTTATTTGTCCGTTCGGCCTGTGGTTAGACTATGTTTTCTCGTCTCGATATTCCAATATCAGCCCACATTACCCAAAAATAAGGATCACATGTAAGAGGACCTCTTAGGGAAAATAGTTTTTTTTGGCATTCCATCCATGTTTAAATGCTATTTGCAGCCCCGAAATCCTGGAATGCATCCTTTTCATATACATGTGAATCTGTTGTTTCGTAAGTGTCTTGCAACATGCACACGTCCTTCCATCTTTTTTCATGCACAATTCCTTCCATCCTTACATCCCATAATAATCCTCATATCGATCCTCCCTTTAATAGCCCGCAATTCCTTTTTACAATGTATGTCAATATCCTTGCATGTCATTCCTTCCTTTCATGTATGTCAATATCCTTGCATCGCATAATAAATTAATAATCCACCTTCTTTTCATAGCCTACAATTCCTTTTTTTTAGGATGCACGCATGCAACATCATGCACCTCATTTCTTTTTAATCATCCGTTCCGATTGTCTAATCCCATGCTTCATCCTAGAGCTTGTTAATTGTTCACATATTGACGTATATAAATTGGTGCGTTCTGATATACTATTGCGAGGTGGGATTATTAATTCAGGAAAGAACATTAGTGAACACAAGGGAAAGCTAGCTCATCGGTTGCCTTCTTAGAAAGAAAAGGGAGAGGTTGTGAGTTCGATACCTTGCTGGCGCAATAATTTTTGCCTGCTTCTCAAAGCCCACTCATTGCTAGGCTCCCACTTCAGCTCGGCCCGAGGCCCACGCGAGGAGACTTTGAAATGGAACGCTTTTTTGACGTACCAAAAAACGATCCGAGGACGATATTTGACATACGAAAACAACTTGACGGCGGATGAAAATTAAGGAGGAAGAAGAAATAGCCTCTTTATTATTAGGGAAAGATGATTGAATCTTCCATTTCAAATATATTATAAAAATTTGACAATTTGAAAATCATTTTTGGTCAATGTTCATAAGTTTGCATGATTGAATCTTCCATTGCCATCCCTAGAGAAGATTGACCCTAAAGAATAAGAAAGATTTCCTTCTTTATAATTTTGTACAATTTATAGTTGCTCCATGAATCCGCTTGTTTTGAACTGGCATTGGGCAGGGCATAAAAAATTAAGAAAAATCAAATAATTGTGAAACCTTGGAAACTAGCTTTGTTTGAAAAAACTAGCTTTGTTTGTGCAAGAGATCATGTGTGCCAAAATTGAGGTGATTTGGAGGTGGTTGAAAAAAATCACCGCATTCCGGATGGACCATTTGGTAAGCCAGTTTTTGAACAAAGGTGATTTTTCCACCACCTCCACATCACCCAAATTTTCTTTTACACGGTGACCCATATTTGCCAAACATGGCTATGAAAGAAAATTTGGAAAAAACATATTTTACAATGCCCCCTTGAGCTATAGACCGATGTTTTGATCAGTAAGTCTAGAGGGCAGTACAAATTCAAAAAAATTCAAAAGATTATAAAACCTTGGAAACCTAGCTTTGTTTGAGTAAGAGATCATGTGTGCCAAAATTGAGGTGATTTGGAGGTGGTTGAAAAAATCACTGCATACCCGATGGACCATTTGGTTAACTTCAGCCAGTTTTTGAACAAAGGTTATTTTTTCCACCACCTCCAAATCACCCAAATTTTCTTTTACATGGTTACCCACATTTGCCAAACATGTCTATGAAAGAAAATTTGGAAAAAATATTTCTACAATGCCCCTTGAGGTATAGACCGATGTTTCGATCAGTCGGTCTAGAGGGTAGTATAAATACAAGAAAATTAAAAAAAATTATAAAACCTTGGAAACCTAGCGCAAGAGATCATGTGTGCCGAAATTGAGGTGATTTGGAGGTGGTTGAAAAATCACCGCATTTCGGAGGGACCATTTGGTTAACTTAAGCCAGTTTTTGAACAAAGGTGATTTTTTCCACCAGCTCCAAATCAACCAAATTTTCTTTCACATGTTGACCCACATGTCCCAAACATCACTATGAAAGAAAATTTGGAAAACGAAAATTTTCTAATGCCTCCTTGAGGTATAGACCGATGTTTTGATCAGTCAGTCTAGAGGGCGGTATAAATTCAAAAAAATCAAAAAATTATAAAACCTTGGAAACCTAGCTTTGTTTGTGCAAGAGATATTGTGTGCCAAATTGAGGTGATTTTGAGGTGGTTGAAAACATCACCGCATTCCGGAGGGACCATTTGGTTAACTTAAGCCAGTTTTTGAGCAAAAGTGATTTTTCCACCACCTCCAAATCACCCAAATTTTCTTTTAAATGGTTACCCACATGTGCCAAACATCACTATGAAAGAAAATTTGGAAAATGAAAATTTTCTAATGCCTCCTTGAGGTATAGACCGATATTTTGATCACTCAGTCTAGAGGGCGGTATAAATTAAAAAAAATCAAAAAATTATAAAAACCTTGGAAAAACCTAGCTTTGTTTGTGCAAGAGATCATGTGTGTCAAAATTGAGGTGATTTGGAGGTGGTTGAAAAAATCACCACATTCCGGAGGGACCATTTGGTTAACTTAAGCCAGGTTTTGAGCAAAGGTGATTTTTCCACCACCTCCAAATCAACCAAATTTTCTTTTACATGGTTACCCACATGTGCCAAACATGGCTCTGAAAGAAAATTTGGAAAAAGAATATTTTACTATGCCCCCTTGAGGTATAGACCAATGTTTTGATTAGTCAGTCTAGAGGGCAGTATAAATTCAAAAAAATCATTTTTTTAAAACATTGGAAACCTAGCTTTGTTTGTGCAAGAGATCGTGTGTGCCAAATTTGAGGTGGTTTGGAGGTTTGAAAAAATCACCGCATTCC
>NC_041390.1:19917378-19920573 GCF_002162155.2 Triticum dicoccoides
ATTTTACAATGCCCCCTTGAGGTATTGACCAATGTTTTGATCAGTCAGTCTAGAGGGCAGTATAAATTCAAAAAAGTTCAATAAATTTTAAAACCTTGGAAACCTATCTTTGTTTATGCAAGAGATCATGTGTGCGAAAATTGAGGTGATTTGGAGGTGGTTGAAAAAATCACCGCATTCCGGAGGGACCATTTGGTTAACTTAAGCTAGTTTTTGAACAAAGGTGATTTTTCCACCACCTCCAAATCACCCAAATTTTCTTTTACGTGGTGACCCACATGTGCCAAACATGGCTATGAAAGAAAATTTGGAAAAAGAATATTTAACAATGCCCCCTTGAGGTATAGACCGATGTTTTGATCAGTCGGTCTAGAGGGCAGTATAAATTCAAAAAATTATAAAACATTGGAAACCTAGCTTTGTTTGTGCAAGAGATCATGTGTGCCAAAATTGAGGTGAGTTGGAGGTGGTTGAAAAAATCATCGCATTTCGGAGGGACCATTTGGTTAACTTAAGCCAGTTTTTTAAAAAGGTAATTTTTTCAACCACCTCAAAATCACCCAAATTTTGTTTTACATGGTGACCCACATGTGCTAAACATGTTTGTGAAAGAAAATTTGGAAAAAAATATATTTTACAATGCCCCCTTGAGGTATAGACCGATGTTTTGATCAGTCAGTTTAGAGGGCGGTGTAAATTCAAAAAAAATCAAAAAATTGTAAAACCTTGGAAAACTAGCTTTGTTTGTGGAAGAGATCATGCGTGCCAAAATTGAGGTGATTTGGAGGTGGTCGAAAAAATCACCGCATTCCAGAGCACTTTTTTAAGAAAGGTGATTTTTTTCCACCACCTCCAAATCACTCACTTACTAGCTGCACAGTTCACAATTCGACGACCTACATACGACTAGGAACCCAATCATTTATTGGGCCAGGATGGAGGGCTGCCAGATTGTAAATATAGATTGCTAGTAGGCCCCACAGGGCAGGGACGGATAGGGTTAGGCAGTGTCCTGCCCGCTTGAGAAAGGAACTTGAGAGGGGAGGCTCAACCCGGTATATAAACCGGTGCGAGCTCCCCTCACTTGGCGAGGTGGGACTATACTCCCTGCACCCCTCGGATGTGCCCGGCGCGACGCTCACTTGGGCCTAATTCGGGTGTGCCGTCCCAGGCCAGCCTCACCCGCGCGCAGAATATTACCATATTTAAACCGAGCAGCTACTTCGCTATAAATTTTTGTTTTACCACAAAAAAGTTATGATATTTAAAATATTTCAAAATCAATTCTATTTTATGTTTTGTGACAATTCTTAAATTCACTAACGTATGAAAAATTAGTGTGTTATATTTCACTTATTCAATCATAAATTTATTTTCTTTTTATATTTACAATAATTTAAGATCAAATCTATTTTTCCTCTTTCAGTTATTCTGTTTTCTATTTCAAAAAAGTATATGAAATATATTTTTTCTCTGTTATTTCTTATTACGGTTTTAGAATTCAAAATTGTATGAATGTATGTTGTCTTTTATTTCACTTCTTAATTCTAATATTTTAATCTGTTTTCTATTTGAAAAATGGTTGTATATGAAGTATATGTTTTGTCTTTTATTTCTTATTATAGTTTTAAAATTCAAAATTCCATGAATGTATGTTGTCTTCTGTTTAACTTGTTAATTATAAATTTTCTTGTATTTCAAAATTTCATTTGCTTGAGTCTAGAAAAACAACGCCCTTCGGGCTCCCCCTCCGGCAGACCCGAATGATGCTGGTTGCACGTGTGCTATGTGGTGGCTGCATCAAATGACACCAAATATTGGCACCATGTGAGGATGCCCAATGTAGGCCACCATGCAACATCTGAGCCATTCTGGACACCAAACGAACGTTGCGTCACGTCCGGGCAGCGTTTCGGTGTTTTTTTCGCCGGCAAAATCCTAGTAAATGCATCGACTATCGGAAATCGATGAGAACTGGCATGCTTGCTATCCATGGTGATCCCATTGTGTGGAAAAACATTGGTGCCATTTGGTTAACTATAGAGAAACAACGTCCTTTGGTCTCCCCCTCCGGCAGACCCGAATGTTGCTGGTTGCACATGTGCTAGGTGGTGGCATGCATGAAATTACACCAAAGTTTGGCACCATGTGAGGATGCCCAATGAAGGCCCTCATGCAACATTTCAGCCATTCCGGACACCGAACTAATGTTGTCTCACATCCGGATGGCGTTTCAGGGATTTTTTACCGGCAAAATCCTGGTAAATGCATCGATTGTCGAAAATTGACGAGAATTGGCATGCATGCTGTCCATGGTGATCCCACTGTGTGAAACATTTTTGGTGCCATTTGGTTGAGTTTAGAAAAACAACGTCCTTCGGGCTCCCCCTCCGGCAGACCCAAATGCTGCTGGTTGCACATGTGCTATGTGGTGCCTTGCATGAAATGACACCAAATTTTGGCACCATGTGAGGATGCCTAATGTAGGCCCTAAGCAACATCTGACCAATTCCGGACTCCAAACGAACGTTGCGTCATGTCCGGGCGGCGTTTCAGGGGGTTTTCGACGACGAAATCCTATTAAATGCGTCGACTATCACTACTGGAATCCACTTCTTTGCCGTCTGCCACTTCTTTGCCGTCAGCTAGCTGAGGGCAAAGAGCTTCTTTGCCGTAAGTTTCCCCAAAGCAGACGGCAAAGAAATAGCCGATGGCACAGGTTATTTTGCCATCAGCCAGTACTTTGTCGTCAGCTTGCGGACGACAAGGAGTTCTTTGCCGTCAGTTGGCCAACGACAAAGAACCTTGTGGGCCCACAGACGCAAGGCTGTGGCTAGGTCAGCTCTTTGTCGTCTGCCATTTCTTTGCCGTCCGCAGGCTGACGGCAAACAATTCTTTGCCGTCCGCTAGGCTGACGGCAAAGAGGGTAGGGGGGCCCACCCGGGCATGGCGTTGAATCGCTAACCTCCCCCCGTCGTAAATGCGTGCTCTCTCTCTCTCTCTCACCCACCAGCCCGCCGCCGCCGCCCCGTCCCTTGTGCCCGTCGCCGCCCCTCCCCGCTGTCCTGCCGCCCCGTCGCCACTCCCTCCTGCCCATCGCCGTCCCCTCCCGCCCGTCGCCGCCCGTCCCCGCCGTGGGGTCGCCCCGTCTCCTCCCGCCGCCGACCCTCCCGCCCGTCAACGCCCCTCCCCGCC
>NC_041390.1:19921321-19929795 GCF_002162155.2 Triticum dicoccoides
CTGCCGCCCTGTCACCGCCCCCTCCTGCCCGTCGCCGCCGCCCTCCCGCCCCGTCGCCGCCCTCCCTGTCACCGGCCACCCTCTTCCACCTCCCCATGGTGAGCCCCCTCTTCCACTTCCACACCCCACTTTTCTTTTTTTTTCTTTTTTTCTTTTCTATTTTAGATATTATTTGATATAGTTTTAAATAATAAATAGTTTTAGATAGTTTACATATTAGAAAAGAAGAAGGAAAAAAGGAAAAAGAAAAAAGGGAAAGGAAGAAGAAGAGGGAAAGGAAGAAGAAGAGGGAAAGGGAAAGGAAGCAGAGGAAGAAGAAGAGCTTATGCTTGAAAATGGGGATCGGTAATAGAAGCTGACACTTGAATCTGGATATGTTGGTTAGCTTGATCATCAGGAATATCCAGAAAAAGACTTGTTCATGTAGCTTTATTAGGAGACCCCTTTTCAGGGATTTATGTGCATTTAAAAGATGCATCTGAGAATACTTTAATACCTGAAAGAGGCAGATCAGTTTCTGTAGTAGAACCCTGCAGAGGAAACTAATTAGCATCGATCCTGGCTTGAATGGTTCTACACTTCAGGAACACATTTGTCATCCGGCTTATCCAAGAGAGCTTGGCAAGCAATCAAGCACTAGAGTGGCCTAATGTACATGTATAGGGTATGCTTTTCTTTCTTCGAAAGCAACAATCATTTTTGGATTTCAACAAGCACCAGAGAAAATTTAATATTTTGGGAATGGTGGCATATGGACGATTACTATTGAGAAGCTCCTGAATGAGACCATGTATAGATAGAGTTACTATTATGAAGAGGATTGTCTATCCTAACATCCCAAGGAGGAGCAAATCATGCTGCTATAGCAAACATACATGCAAAGAATAGATGCAACAAGAAGAAGAAGAAAAAGAAGAAGAAGATGAAGAAAAAGAGGAAGAAGAAGAAGAATAAGAAGACGAAAAGGAAGAACAGGAAGAAGAAGAAAAGGAAAAAGAGGAAAAAAGAAGAAGAGGGGAAGAAGAAGAAAAAGACACGTTTTTATACTTTTTTATTTAGGGTTTTGCCACGTTTTTCAGTTTCTTTCTTTTCTTTAGTTGAATGTTTTGATACTGCTAGCTAGTTGCCTAGTTTGCTGACCGAAAGACGTTAAAATAGTTATTATATGAAATTCAACTAAAGTCAACATTTTTGATGACTAGTGCTACTAATAAATTCAACTAGAGCCATCATATGTCCACAAGTGCATTGTTTTTTGAATGAGAAATGATAACTTGGTGTAGTTGATTATCTTCTGCTCAAAATTTCTGATGTTATAATGTTGTAAGGGTACTAATTGGTCTCTTCTGCTACTTATCAGAGATGGGGGGAAGCCGCCACCGTAGACTCCGCTCTGCCACACCGGAGTACGAGTTGGATGCTTTCGAGTTCTTCAGTATCATACTTGGGACTTCAGTATCATCCACGAGGCAGGTATATAAAAGGAGAGATCTCCCCTTCACCCATCTCATTATGATAGCTCTGTTGTTGGCTACTTCACTCATTATCCCAAACTGCAGAGGCTGCCTGCCACTTTTATGAACAAGCTGGGCGAAGATCCGCCAAATAATGTGAAGCTGCGATAGGCCGGCAGCGGATTTCGCAGGCTGTGGGACGTGGAGTTGGTGATCAAGGAGGGCCACATGTACCTGTGTCGTGGCTGGGAGAAGTTCTACCGTGTGTACGACCTGCAGCAAGGGTACTTCCTTCTCTTCAGGTACGACGACGACGCCACCATGCTCATCGTGAAGGTGCTCAACGCGACTATGTGTCGCATGCGCTATGCTGACGGTGATGATGCTAGTACGTTCTGCCTCTTCTTATTCCTCTACATTTGGCTTTTTCTCACATCGATTGTTAACGGTCATTGTTGCATTTGGACAGGCAATGGGAGCAGTTGCAGCGACACCGGCTAAACCAAAGCAGCAGCGATTCTGGCTGTAGCAAAAGAAACAGCGATTATGGCTGCAGCAAAGACAGCAAGGAGGAGCAGAGTGGGCATCAAGCTGAGGATGACCTAGCGATGATGATGGCTGACCAAGGGCAAGAGATGGTGGTGGCTGACCATGGGCAAGAGATGGTGGTGGCTCAGGATGGCCTAGCGATGGTCGTGTCTGTCCTGCCTGAAGATGGCCTCGCGATGGTGGTGGTGCCTGACAATGACCTCGCGCCGGTGGTGGCGCCGGTGATCCCACAGTTGGGCGACATGACCACGCCAATTGTGGTAGAAGACTACATCCCACTGCCTCCACCGCCTCGCCGCTCTTGGCGCATCAGGCTGAGGAAGGAGAAAGAGAAGAACAATGAGAACTAAACTATGTTAGGTATGTCAGATCTCCAAAATGATCTATATATACTTAGCTTTGTTTCCTCCGAAAAGACATAAGTTAGCTCTAAGTTAGATCTAATATGCTTAATTATCTATGTTAGCTCTAATATGCTTAGTTACATATGTTAGCTCTAATATGCTAAGTTATCTCTACTATGCTTAGTTTCCTATAGGTTAGCTCCAAAATTACTTATGTTAGCACAAAATGACCAAGTTTACATAATAAGCTTATAGTCTTCTTCTTCTTCTTCTTCTTCTTCTTCTTCTCCAAAATGACATAAGTTAGCTCTAAGTTATCTCTAATATACTTAGTTCACTCAAAGATGGCATAATTAGCTAGGTTGGCTCCATTTTACCTAAGTTGGCTCTAATATGCTAAGTTATCTCTACTATGCTTAGTTTCCTATAGGTTAGCTCCAAAATTACTAATGTTAGCACCAAATGACCAAGTTTACATAATAAGCTTATAGTCTTCTTCTTCTTCTTCTTCTTCTAGTATTCTTCTAGTATTCTTCTAGTCTTCTTCTTCTTCTTCTTCTTCATTTTCTTCTAGGTTAGCTCCATTTCACTAAAGTATGTTTACTTCTTCTTCTTCTTCTTCTTCTTCTTCTTCTTCTAACATCTTGTTTATCATTTTGCAGAGTTGATTTAATTCACGAAAGCTTGCATGGATGGAGTGCTTCTTTTCCATTTGTGCTTTATTTTGTATCAATGAACTTGCATGGTTGGAACTTGTTATATGGATGGATGGATAACGGTGTTGGATGAACAATATGAAACTTCTATGTTGGATATGCTTGTTGTGTATATATGTGAATTGTTGTGTATATCTGTGTATATCTGTGAATTGCTGTCAAATTGAATGAATTAAATTAAAAACATTGCTATACAGGCTCTTTGCCGTCAGCTAGTTGACGGCAAACATGCCACATGGCAGCTACCTGTGATTCCTGGGACTGGCATGTTTGAGCACTTTGCCGTCTGCCAGCGGACGGCAATGACCTTAGCCTCTTTGCCGTACGCTGGCTGACGGCAACGCACTCCATTAACCCCTAACGGCTCTCACCCCACCTCACTGCCGTCCACGATCTTTGCCGCCTGTTGGCCACCAACGGCGGGCGGCACAATCCTTTGCCGTCCGTTTCCAGGAAGCAGACGACAAAGAAGGCCTTTGCTGGCACGTGTGCATCCGGACATTTTCCGTCCGCTGGCGGACGACAAAGAAGTTTGCCGTCCGCGATCCATGCCTTTGCCATCCGCCATGGCGGACGGCAAAGAAGTTGATTCCAGTAGTGTATTAGAAATCGGTGAGAACTGGCATGCATGCTGTCCATGGTGATCCCATTGTGTGGAAAAACTTTGGTGCCATTTGGTTAAGTATAGAGAAACAACGTCCTTCGGTCTCCCCCTCCGGCAGACCCGAATGTTGCTAGTTGCACATGTGCTATGTGGTGGCCTGCATGAAATTACACCAACATTTGGCACCATGTGAGGATGCCCAATGTAGGCCCCCATGCAATATCTGAGCCATTCCGAACACCGAACGAATGTTGCGTCACGTCCGAATGGCGTTTTGGGAATTTTTCGCCGGCAAAATCCTAGTAAATGCATCGATTGTCTGAACTCGATGAGAATTGGCATGCATGTTGTCCATGGTGATCCCATTGTGTGAAAAACATTTACGACCATTTGGTTGAGTTGAAATATTTATTTGATTTCAAAATTTTCTAATATGAAAAAGAAAAGAAAAAAATATAAGATAAAAACTGCATGACACGAGTCCCTCCTCGCTCAAAGAGAGGAGCAGCCAGGATTTGTTACACAATTCCCGGATAGGAATCTCCAAAAAAACGTCGAGTGTGGGAAGCCTATCCCTTTATTTTAGGAGCACGTACTGCCTCTCCTCAACCATGGAAAGCAAAGATCACATACATATTTTCCCTGGTGGTTACGACGACCTAGGAGATCCTTCTCCTCCTATATAGTCTCGGCATCTTCGTACATGTCGTCTACGACGGCTCGTACCGCCGAGTCGACGACAGCTACGTCCCTAGCATCCACCCAACTCCAGCAAGATCGTTGAGAATCTCTAGATCGTCAGCGCATGCTGGTCACCGTGGACGAACTGCGTCCACGTTGCAACGCCAACAACTTCCATCATCATCGACCAATCCAATATGTTTCCTGTCGTACCGCATTCATGATGCTTTTCTTTGTGCGTGTGTTAGATTCCATAGGGCTAAGATTAATTAGCGCATAATTTTCGCATTACATCTATTGGATTAGATGTTTTTCGTTTGTGTGTGTATTAGATTAGATAGGTCTATGACAGTAGGGGCCTGTTTGGATTGCTACCAAAACTGACCATGCTAAAAATTTGGCTATCCCATGGAATTTGGTGGTTGTTTGGATCATTGCCAAATATTTGGCATGCCTAGCGACCAGGGCGTTCCCCGTGTATTTTTCGCCAACACACGGGCGAGATGTGGGCGAGAAAAAGTTGCGCCAAAAAATTGGCGTGCTGTTCTTGGTGGACCCTACATACTACATAGTGGTACGATTGATATTTTTCAAAGGGATTCTATACATTAAGACTGATTCTGTTAGCAGTAATCAATCGGTAACAAATCCCTTCGTGCTTGCGGGTGATTGGCAGAAGCATGCAGCAGCCTTCGAAAAGAAAGGAGTGCATGCAGCATGGCATGCTGCACGGGATTTGTGTTTCAACTTGTGATAATTCTGTGACATTGTTTTGGCATTTTTTTCTATATAGATTTGCGTAGATGTTTTTAAATCTGTACATACTTCTCACTTCTAGATAATAGATGCATTTAAATACAATATCTCCTTAAATGTTTTTCAAGTAGTATAATCATGGTACCAGTTGGTCACAAACCAAGCAAAGGCCTGTTTTGCCAAAAATTTGGAGGATACAATGGCCCCAAACCAAACAACATCAGCTTGCCAAAATTTCGGTCATGCCTTTGCTTTGGTCATGCCAAAAAATTGGTGTAGCTAGCTGGGGCACACACCCTAGATTTGTTTGTGCGTGTATTAAATAGATAGCCCTACGATTGCAAATTAGTTTCTGCATGTAATTTGTTCTCTTTCACTTTTAGGTTGGACTGATGAATAAACAAGAATTTTTTATCAGTGTTATTTATAGCATAGTCACTTTAAATTATAGCAATGCCCTAATATTGTATGTGTTGCACGTTTGTTTGATGCATGTTCCATTATGCATAATTTTGTACTTTTGTTTTCGGTTCACTGTTAATTAGGCAGTGTCACCGATTCTTATATCTATTTAAACTGTCATTAAATGATTAAATAAATTATGTTGCTTTTGATTCTGAAACTAATTGGTTAAATAAGTACTTCTTAAACTGTCATTTTATGTGCTGCATGTGTCTCTGCTGAATGTTTTAGTATGAATGAATTATGTTGTATAGTTTTTGATGTACTGTTGCATAGTCTTTTCCATTATTATGTTTTATCCAACAGTATGTTAGAAAAAAAGTTGATCAAACAATTTTTGCTAATGTAACCAAGTTTTTTTTCAATAGTATTGATGAACTCAATGGAGAAATTGTTTGCGCCGTTGAAAAATGGTGCAAACTTCTTTCCGGTCTATCTTCCGGTCAACGCGCCGCACTTGCCGAAAAACCACCGTGTAGCATGCTTCAGATACCTTCGCTGAAGATGCGTACAATGTTGATCCGGTACATGGTTGAGATTTTTTATCCTAGCAAGGGCAGATTCATTGTACAAGACTTGGTTGGCGAAGTGTCTCTCTGTGCCGTGGATGTTGAGTGCATCTTGTCCTTGGAGAACCACGGACTGTCGGCAGAAGATATTGTGAGTGTGGAAGGTGAGGATGTTAAGAATCGAGTGCCGCCTCAATTCCTGAGCAAGACCACAGGTAATATAGTCATTGATGATCTTATGGTGGACATCACAAAAAATAAATCTGCCAACGACGATTTCCTTCGGAAAGTTGTCCTCGTGCTGCTTGGAACAGTCCTTGCTCCCATGTCGAGCAAGATTGTCCTAAAGCAATATTATGAATTGGTGGACGATGTGAAGCGTATATCCAAGATTAATTTTAATGCGTTCACCCTCCGGGTTCTGCTGGACTGCCTTCGCAACGTGAGGACAGGCAAATACGTCCGCCAATGGCCGAGAGGCAACCTAGCTCTCTTGCAGGTACACCTTACAGACTTGTACCATTGCAAATAAAAATGCTTGCAAATTTACCTGTTGTATATTACTAACAGTAAATTTTCATATTCATGCAGTACTTATACTGGGAGAAGGATCAGTCTCTGGAAGGTGAATGCGCGTTCAATCCTAGCTTGTCCATGCAACCTCTCATGAGGAATTGGACTGAAGCTGCCGCCTCTAGGAGAGACAAGTTTGATTATGACCACGGCCGTGGCCGTGGTAACGTCAAGGTAATTCATTGCATTGGCTACTTCTTAAATCTTTTATATAACATAATTAATTGTATTAATATTTTTGTTAATCACATGTACTTGTATTTCTCATGAAGATTGAAGACAACATAACCAAGGAGTATAGGGCGCAGGAGCACAAAGTAGCCGAACCAGAAAAGCCAGAAATGAAGCCCGCCGTTGGTGCGGCAAAGAAGTCCAAGTTAGCCTCAAACGCAAATGAGATGATGAAGCTCATCATGAAGCGGTGTATGGATTACATACACAGCCAAATGAAGGAAATACCGGATCAAGTAGCTGAGGTGACACACCCTTAATTATATGTTTACAACATTTTTTAAGTTGCAAAACCATGCCCACATTAATTAATCTTTTTTATGTAATGCAGAGATTGTTAGAGAAATTGAACGAAAATGGCGTGATGTACAAGCTAGCGGCTGATGTGGCTTCCGGCAACAACGATGCAGACGAAGAAGTGGATTTCTTTCAGAATGGTCCGCCAGAAAAAAGGAATTCATGTACAAGGATGACTCTGATAGTCTAGAGCCGATGATTGATTTGATACAACCTGACCAGCCTGTTGGAAACCAGAACAACGATGATGAGGAAGTATGTTTTCATTCATTTGTCTTCATTTATCTCAATTATGCATCTTCATTTCGTCAACTGAACCTATCACATTATTTCTTTGTTAACCAGAAAACACCTGCGAAGTTAAATGTTGACAAGACAATGAAGCCTACTGATGAGTGCGGCGCAACACCGGGGAACCCTTGGATCATAGGTAATTCTCCTCGAGCAGAATCGTCCGACATTGACATTTCTGCAAGTTCTATCGACAGGATGGTAGGTAAGAGCAAGGGGAAAAAGTCTGCAGCAACCGCAAAAGAAGACGATGTTATATCCGGGAAGTGCCGACGGACTGTTCCCAAGAAATTTGAATCCCCCTTTGCACTTGACAAGCCTAGCAAGCAAAACGCACGCGGTACTAAGCCATCCGGCAACACTACCGCAACTAGAGGTACCGTTACTGTCGGGTGGTAGGTGCGACATATGCCAATGGGTGGCTTATCATTGTGGGAGCCAGTAAGACATCGCTGGTGCCTGGAAACGGGATGAGGCGAAGACATGCACGCCGACGAATCTTAACTAGCTTCGGGGCTCTCCGTGGAGATAACACCCCTACTGCTGCTCTGCGGGGTCTCCGCATGATCACTAGAATGACAAGTAGTTACACAATGCTCCTTGAGCTGTTCGGTGGGAGGAGGAAGAAGGGCACGGCTAGCTTGTTTCTTCTACTTGTGTGGTGTCTAAACTTAACTAGGGGTCCAATCCTTTGCATGCGTGCCCTAGGGGGTTTATATAGGCCTACCCCCGGGGGTACAATGGTAATCCGACTGGGCGCGGGGCCCAGCCGTCTGTGACTGCGCTTGCCGGATTCTGCGCCGACTGCTGGGGCCCGCTGATTGGTGGGTCCCGTCGGCTGCCAACTCCTTGGCAACTGGCAGGCCCCACTGCCAAGGGTCTTGTCGGTGGCTGGTTACTGTTGCCTCAACCTGATGACGAGGGCTTCGTCGAGGTAAGCGTGGCTACAGTGCCGCCGTCCGGCGAGCGATTACTGTAGCCTCACCACGTCTTGTCTCCTTAATGGG
>NC_041390.1:19929992-19955739 GCF_002162155.2 Triticum dicoccoides
CCGACTGGGGGAGGCCGGGCCGCCTTCGGGCATCTCTCTGCCCGAAGGGGCCCACCGCCCGTGGGCCGTGCTGGTGGCCCATCGTGGGTGACATCAGGGTCAAGATGGCAACAGTGCCGCACCGGACGGGTCATGCCCACTCCGTACGGCGCACTGTACCAGGCGTGCTCCGGGATTCGGGGGTGGCTGGCATCACTGTAGCCACGCCCCGTCACATCGCCGCTAGGTGGATGCAAACTTTGAGGGTACGGTCTCGACCGCTTTATGGGAGCCGGCTTCTTGGAGTCGGCCTACTCGCGGCCGGCTTCTCGAAGTCGGCCCTCCCATGGCTTTCTCCGTGAGGGCTAAAGTAGGGCCGCCTTCCGAAAGCCGGCCTGGGCGTCAGCCAGCAAGGGGAAGGCGGCCTCAGGTCTTGGATTCTTGAGAGCCGGACGGGCTCGTAAATTTTTCAGAAGGGCCAGGGGAAGCCGGCTAGGCTACCCATGGATATTTACTCCGACAGTAGTCCCCGAAGCTAATCGAGCTTCGAGGCGGATAAAGGGACGAGAAGCTTGATCAGCTTCCTACCCTGAAGAGCCGGCTTTGCTGGTGTAGGCCAATTTCGGGGAGCCCTGCGTCTTGCAGGCGGGAAAGTGGTCGACCCGCGCGCTGACCGCGGGCCCTCCCACGGGCCACGTGGCATCGAGACCCTGCTGGCGCATGCGCGCGACGGGACGCCGCCGCAGGCCCGGGCCCGCCACTCCTAGGCCTCGGCCCGAATGCTGATCTTCTGCGGCCCAGGTGGTCCGCTCGCCTTCCCGCGGCGATTTTATTTCGCCGTTTAGGGCGCAATAAACGCGGGATGTGGGGGAGTGGGCACGATCGATCCCCACGTTTCCCCACGCCGCGCCTCCTCGGCTTCGCCACGCGAGCCTATAAGTAGGGGGAGGAGGGGGAGAGACAGAGGTTCGCACGCTCTCTCTCGCTCCGCCCCTTCTCGTCCTCCTTTCTTCCTCTCGTTGTCGCAGCAGCCTCCCGTCTCAGCGCCGCCGCGCCGCCACATCGTCTTGCTCTCATGGCGCTGTCGAGCTCGTGGGATGGCTCCAACGTCCATGAGGACCATGTTGAATTCCTCCGCTAGACTCGGCGCCTGCCCGACGCCAGCCTCGTGCGGGTCCGCCTGGCACCAGAGACGGAGATCTCGCCGGCACCGGAGGAGGGCGAGCGGGTCGTCTTTCGCTCGCACTTCCTGCGCGTCTTCGGCCTTCCGGCGAGCGGATTCCTGCGCTCCTTCCTCGAGTTCTACAATCTTCAGCCGCATCACCTCACGCCCAATGCGGTGATGCTGCTATCGGCCTTCGTCTCTCTCTGCGAAGGTTTCTTGGGGCTGCTCCCCACGCTGGAGCTTTGGGGGGAATTCTTCCAGAGCAAACTCGGCACCGTCATCGCAGGCGTGCCCGACCCCTGCGGGGCCTTCATCGCCATGAGGAGGTTGGGCGAACAACCCGTTCCCGCCCATCCCCCTGATCCAGTCGGTGAAGATATGGCAGAAGTCGTACTTCTACGTGAAGAACGTCGCCCAGCAAGGAGACCACGTCAACCTGCCGGCTTACGTAGCCGGCCCGCCGGCTGGGAGGCAGCCCTCATGGAGTTTCCGGTCCCGGTCACTGTCTCAGGCCGGGAACGCTGCCGTCTCCCGGCTTTGGGTGATGATCCAGTCGGAAGGCCTGAGCGGGGCTGACTTGGTGGCCGCCTTCGTGGAGCGTCGGATATCTCCTCTCCAAAGCCGGCCCCACATGATGTGTCAAATGAGCGGCCGCTTCGACCCAAGCCGGCTGAGCACCAGGGAGATGCCTCATGCGGAGGTGTCGTACATGGTAAATTATATCTCCAATTGCAAGCTCGCCGAGGCTGGCGATACGGCAAGGTGCCGTATTCTCGCGCCAACCCTCCGCCCGTGGTAAGCTTTCCTCTCTTTCTTCTTTTTGTTGGTAGCCGGCTTTATGATGGCCGGCTTCTGATCGGCCGGTTCTTCTTAGCAGAACCCCCTTCTTCCGCCGACGACCGGGGCAGCAGGGATAGAACGCCAGTACACCCCCGACCGCATGGTGGACGACGCCGATGACCCGAATTTGGGGGCGGCCGCCATGGAAGACGCCGTCGTGGGGGACGACGCCGAGCCCGGTGGCACAAGGCTTACCGCCAGCTTCAAGGACTGGACGGATGATGCCGAAGCCGAAGTCGCCCCGCGTCGCCAGCCGGCGGCCGACCATGAGGGCGCGGGCTCGTCCACCGCGCCGGCTACTGGCAGCGGCGCCCAGAAGCGCCGGGCCGCATGAGGCCTCTTTGGCAGTCGGCCGAAGAAGTCCAAAGCCTCCACCGCGGCGACCAAACGAGATGAGGCGGCCGCGAAAGCGGCCCGCTTCTGCAAGGCGGTGAAACAGCCTCAGGCGGTCTCAGCGTAAGTCGTCGATTGCCTCGTCGCATGATTTTCATCATTCTTCCTAACCTTTTCCCGCTCACTGGACAGGGCGCCTCTTTCCCTTGAGCGGGGTCCGGGCGGCTCCGTAGTTGGGCAGACTGGAGGGTCTTCGGGCTCCCGCCGCGTGGACCCCCGCGCCGACCTAAGGGAGGCCACGGAGCGGAATGCCCGTGAGGCGCGGGAGGAGTGCGAGGCGGCGGAGAAAGCAGCCGCCCAGGCTGCGAGGGAGCAAGCCGACGCGGCAGCCAAGGCCCAGGCGGAGGCGGCGACCGCGGAAACGGAGGCGGAGGGTTCGCACAACCAGACTCCGCTGCTCGCCATTCCCCTCCGAGCCGTGGCCCCTGACACCCCATTGCCCTTGGCGGAGGAAATCGTCCAAGACCCGCCGCTGATGGAGAGGAGGGAGGACCCGTGGTCTTCGCAGGGAGAGCGCCGCTGGCAGCGCCAACCGGAGCGGGCCAAGGCGGCCAATCGTCAGCGGCGCCAGAGGAGCCGGCCAGGGGTGAGCCGGAGGGCGGAGCCGGCCTCGAGGTGCAGCCGGTGACGTGTCGGCGCGCAGGGGGAGGCGCCGCTCCGTCGGAGTCGTGCCGAGTTGTGGGCGCCGGCCAGTCGGCGGAGGATCTAGAGGCGGCCAGCACCGCCACGTCCGAGTGGACTCCCAGCGAGGGGACTGGCGAGCTGAATGTGGCGGCTCAAGGGGTCCGGAGCCAGCTTCAAGCTCAGGCCGCCCTGCTGCAGCAGTTCACCCAGGAGTTCCTGTCGATGCGGGCTGCCATCCGGGTGAGTCCTTCATTCTTGGCCGCTTTGGTTTCTTGATTTCTTCCGTGGGGGCGCGTCAGCGCACCCACTGGGTGTAGTCCCTGAGATTCGGGCCGACTGCTGAGCAGTCGGGTTGGATCTTTCTTGACGACTACCTTATTTTTGCTTCCTGTCTGAACTTCCAGGAATATCATAACTCCCGTGCTGCCGCCTTCAACTCTTAGGCTCAGGAGTTGGGTCGGAAGACCAACGACCTGGCCGACAGCCGAAGTAAGTGCTTGATCTTGTCTATCTCCTGTGGGGGCGCGTCAGCGCAACCACTGGGCGTAGTCCCCGAGATTCGGGCCGACTGCTGAGCAATCGGGTCGGATCTTCCTTGACGGCTTTTTCCTTATTGATTTTTCTTTTCGTCTTTCGTGCTTTCAGGGGCCAACGCCGACTTGAGGAGGGAGCTCGACGAAGCGCAGGCCGCCCTTCATGCCAAGGATGCTGAGTACGCTGCCTTGGTCCAGGAGCGTGACCGCCTGGCCAAGAAGCTGGCTGACCAAGAGGGGAGCCACAAGGCGGCCCTGCAGAAAGCGCAGGATAGCGAGGCGGCCCTGAAGGCAGAGTTTGAGACCGAGGCGGCGAGCTGGGCTGAGACCCGGCGAGTGCTGGATGAAGGCTTCTGCCGCATCGAGGACTTGATCGACGGTAAGCCGCCTTCTTCTCTCCTCTCCTGCCCATTGCTGCCTGGTTCTTGGCCTAACTTGTGCTGCTGCCTATTTTCTTGTACAAACTACTTTCCCGGCTACTCCGCCTTCGCCACCCAAACCATCGAGGCCCATCGCGAGGCGCGCCGTCAGGCGGGGGCGAACATCGCGCCGGACGCGAATCGGACGCTTGAGGAGAAGCTCTTGGCTGTCCAGGCGCTGCTGCAACCGGCTCATCGGATGCTTCGCCGGCTCCAACGTGCTGGGGCGCAGGTGTTGGCCGCCCTCTGGCCCGGCGAGACGATCCCCCGCACCCCAAGCCGGACTGCCGACTGGCTGGAGGTCGTAGTCGGTCGCTTTGAAGCTTGGAAGGCGTCGGCGGCCCGTCTCGGAGCCGGGCGGGCGTTGGAGTTCGTTCGGGCTTGGTACCCAGGGCTGAACCTGGACCAGCTGCGCACTTGGCGGCTGGAGGCCGACGCGGAGCTGGAGGAGGTGCGGCCGGCTATCGCCCAGCGTGCTTCGACGATCGCCGAGTGCACCGACATCAGCGTTTTTGCCCCTGAAATCAATGATGACGGTGTTGCCCAGCCGGCGGAGTGGTTCGGGCTGAACCCGGCGGTGGGCGAGGACTCGGCAGAGGAGATCGCCTCCAGCGACGAGTGCGAGGATGACGAAGAAGAGGACAGTGAAGATGCCGAGCCGGCTGGTGGAACAACCGGCCAACCACGCTGACTTCCTGGTGCTCTCAGCGTTTTCTGCGCCGGTCTTCGGGCTGGCTTGTAAAGATGATGTAGGTTGCTTGCTCATCGGGGAATTCGTCGTGCACGGCTCCGACTGCGGGCCGAGCGGCCGGAGGCGGCGGAGCCGGAGGCGGCGGGCCGGCAGGCGGAGGCGGCGCGAGCCCCTCGCCTTTGGAGATTCGGGTGAGCCAATGGCACTTCCGAGTTGTGTGGTTGGACGGCTTCGCGCCGCTGTGGAACTTGCACGGGGCGTCGAGAGTTTGCTCGTAGGAGAAGGCCGGCTGCCAAGCCAGCCGGCCGCCCTTGGGTATCTTGGGCGCGGGCCGCCCTTCGGGCGGCACGTCTTCAACTGTGGCCACCTGCCGACTGGCGGGAGGCGGCGCGGGGCCCTTGCGCTTGTGGTCGTTCGGGTGTGTGCGTCGGCCGCAATCCCCAGCCGGCGTCTTGGGCGCCGGGTTGAGTACTTTTCCGGACGTGTCTACCCGGAGCTCAGTCTTCATTGAGGAGTCGGCGGTGGCATATTTGTCCGCTATGTCCAGAAGCTCGTCGAGGGTAGACGGCTCATCGCAGAGAAGCTTGTGCTTGAGGAGGGTGCCTTCTCGGCACCAGGCTGTGAAGTATTCTATGGCTTGCACCTCGTGCACCCCTTCGCAAGAGTTTTGGAGCTCGGCCCAACGCGTGAGGTAGTCGCGAGTGGACTCGGCTGGGCCCTGTACGCACAGGGAGAGCTGCCTGGGCTTGGGGGCCCGCTTGTAGGTGCTGGTGAAGTTGCGGATGAAAGCTTCAGTGAAATCTAGCCAGTTGTTGATGCTGAGTGGCTTGAGGCTGTTGAGCCAGGTCCGCGCCATGCCTTGCAGCATGAGGGGCACGTACTTCACGGCAACGCGCCGGTTGCCGTTGGCTATGCTGACCGCCGTGGAGTAGTCGATCAACCAATCTTCCGGCTTCACAGAGCCGTTGTACTTGGGCGTGTCTCTTGGGAGCGAGAACCCTTTGGGGAAAGGCTCGTCGCTGAAAGTGCAACTAAACCTAGGTGGTTTTGGTAATTCATAACAACATATAGCTCATTGAGCTAATGCTATTCCAAGATGACTATTTCAGGAAAGCTCAATGATTGGCATGGCATGGATGTGAAAGTGGAACCCTCAAAATGCTAAGGACAAAGGATTGGCTCAAGCTCAAAAGCTCAAGACTCTTCATTTTATATTTTAGTGATCCAAGATCACATTGAGTCTTTAGGAAAAGCCTATACTATCAAGGAGGGATGAGGTGTTGCTTAATGAGCCTCTTGCTTCATGTGCTTAGTGATATGCTCCAAAACCCTCAACTACTTTCCCATATCCACATATGACCTAAACCCTAAGCCAAACTCGGTCCTATCGATTCTTTCTATCCGGCGCCACCGAGTTTCACTTGTCATAACTTTTCGGTCTCACCGAAAGAGCGAATCGGTCCCACCGAGATTGCAGTGTAAACTCTTTGTTTCCTTTTTGTAACTTTTCGGTCTCACCGAAAGAGCAAATCGGTCCCACCGAGTTTACCTGACCAACTCTCTGGTTAGCTTATTACCAAACTCGGTCTCACCGAGTTTGTGTAATCGGTCTCATCGAGATTACGTTATGCCCAAACCCTAACCATATCGGTCCTACCGAGTTGCATGTCAGTCCCACCGAAAATCTCTAACGGTCACTAGGTTTACCTTTTCGGTCCGACCGAGTTTGTTGACTCAGTCCCACCGAGATTGGAAAACTGTGTGTAACGGTTGGATTTTGTGTGGAGGCTATATATACCCCTCCACCTCCTCTTCATTCGTGGAGAGAACCATCAGAACACATACACAATTCCAACTCATAAGTTCTGAGAGAGAACCACCTACTCATGTGTTGAGACCAAGATATTCCATTCCTACCATATGAATCTTGATCTCTAGCCTTCCCCAAGTTGCTTTCCACTCAAATCTTCTTTCCACAAAATCCAAATCCTATGAGAGAGAGTTGAGTGTTGGGGAGACTATCATTTGAAGCACAAGAGCAAGGAGTTCATTACCTACACACCATTTGTTACTTCTTGGAGAGTGGTGTCTCCTAGATTGGCTAGGTGTCACTTGGGAGCCTCCGACAAGATTGTGGAGTTGAACCAAGGAGTTTGTAAGGGCAAGGAGATCGCCTACTTCGTGAAGATCTACCGCTAGTGAGGCAAGTCCTTCGTGGGTGATGGCCATGGTGGGATAGACAAGGTTGCTTCTTCGTGGACCCTTCGTGGGTGGTTGCTTCTTCGTGGACCCTTCATGGGTGGAGCCCTCCATGGACTCGCGCAACCATTACCCTTCGTGGGTGGAGCCCTCCGTGGACTCGCGCAACCGTTACCCTTCGTGGGTTGAAGTCTCCATGAACGTGGATGTAGGATAGCACCACCTATCCGAACCACGGGAAAAACATCCGTGTCTCCAATTGCGTTTGAATTCTCCAAACCCTTCCCTTTACATTCTTGCAAGTTGCATGCTTTACTTTCCGCTGCCAATATACTCTTTGCATGCTTGCTTGAATTGTGTGATGATTTCTTGACTTGTCCTACAATAGCTAAAATCTGCCAAGAACTAAAATTGGGAAAAGGTTAAGTTTTTATTTGGTCAAGTAGTCTAATCACCCCCCTCTAGACATACTTTCGATCCTACAAGTGGTATCAGAGCCTTGGTCTCCATTTTCTTTGATCTCCATAGCTTTTGGTGGTCATAGCCTTGGTTTCACAACCTAGGAGAGTATGGCGTCTAGCGAGGGAAATTATCACCGTAGAGGTCCTTACTTTGATGGTACTAATTTTGCTAGTTGGAAGCATAAAATGAAAATGCATATTCTTGGACATAACCCCGCCGTTTGGGCTATTGTGTGTGTTGGTTTGCAAGGTGACTTCTTTGATGGGAAAGAACCAAACCGTGAAGCTACCGCGGATGAGTTGAAGATGTTGCAATACAATGCTCAAGCTTGTGATATTCTCTTCAACGGATTGTGCCCCGAAGAATTCAACAAAATCAGCCGTCTTGAGAATGCAAAGGAAATTTGGGACACTTTGATTGATATGCACGAAGGTACCGACTCCGTCAAGGAATCCAAGTTGGATGTGCTTCAAAGTCAACTTGACAAGTTCAAAATGAAGGATGGTGAAGGTGTTGCTGAAATGTACTCTAGGCTTGCTCTCATCACAAATGAGATTGCCGGCTTAGGAAGTGAAGAGATGACCGATAGATTCATCATCAAGAAGATTCTAAGAGCCTTGGATGGAAAATATGATACCGTGTGCACATTGATCCAAATGATGCCCAATTACAAAGATCTCAAGCCAACGGAGGTGATTGGAAGAATTGTTGCTCATGAGATGTCAATTAAGGATAAAGAGGAACTTCACAACAAATCATGTGGTGCCTACAAAGCCTCATGTGAAGCCCCTACATCATCAAGTGAGAAACAAAACTTCAATGAAGAATTGAGCTTAATGGTGAAGAACTTCAACAAGTTCTACAAGAGTAGAAGCAAAGATAGAAGCTTCAAGTCAAGGTCCTACAATGACAAAAGATCTTCTAGTCGAGAGCGAAACTGCTACAGTTGTGGAAGACCCGGACACTATTCCAATGAGTGTACGGCTCCCTACAAGAGAAGAGAAGATTCTCCAAAAAGAAGAAGCAAAGAATCACCACCAAGAGAGAGAAGGAGTAGAGATGATTGTTATGAACGAAGATACTCACGGAGAGGCAAGGATTCGTAAAGGAAGGAAAAATCATCAAGGAGCTACACAAAACGAAGACATCAAGCTCATGTTGGTGAATGGGTATCCGGCTCCGACTCCGACAGCCACTCCGAGAGAAGTTATCACTCCGACTCCGAAGATACTCAAGATGAAGGTGTTGCCGATCTAGCACTTGTGTCAACCAACTCCTATGACATATTTGACTCACCAAATGAAGGAATTGGAAGATGCTTCATGGCCAAAGGTCCTAAGGTAACACACCCCGAGTATGTTGATTTCAATAGTGATGAAGATGACTTGTTAGGTGATGATTTGCTTGTTGACAACTCTAGTGATGAATACTATGATGAAACGTCAATTAATCATGCTAATCAAGATAAAACGAATGACAATGATAAGGAGAAGATTGAGGCTCTAACTAAAGAACTAAACACTCTTAAGTTAGCTCATGTAACTATCTTCGAAGATCATCGAGAACTTTTAAGAGCTCATGAGAAATTACGCTTTGAAAAGCTCAATCTTGAGCAAGAGCATGAGTTCTTAAAAGCAATCAATGAAGATCTCCGCAAGAAAAGTTCTTCTTACATTGCCAAGCATTTACTCTTATCCACTTACATGCCTCAAGTCAAGTCTAGTAACAAGAACAAGAAAGATTCTTCCTCTAGCAGTAACAATGATCATGCTAAATCCAATATTGTTGCTTCTAGTAGTTCTCTTGATTCCACTAATGATTCTCTTAGCCATGTTACACTTGAGCAAGAAAATAGTTTATTGAAGGGAATTATAGAGAAAGGAGTGTACAAAAGCCTTGCCGGGAGTAAGCAATTCGAGAAAATTGTGCGCAAGCAAGGAATGCACCGAAAGAATCAAGGTGTTGGTTTTGAACGAAAGTTCAATACCAATGGAGTTGAGTGGGAAGAAGATCAATACCCCAAGACAAAGTTTGTTCCTCAACAAGAGAAGTATGATACTTCTTTCAAGGGGACACAAGCTCAAGATGATCTTCCACCACAAGACTACAAGCAAAAAGGCAAGGACAAGCTTCAAGAGGAAATTGATGCATTTGAAGAAGCTCCTAAGACCTTAGTCAAGTGGATTCCCAAGACTAATTCAAGTTCCACTTCATCAAGTACGACTACAACTCCAAGGATTCCCATCAAGATGGTGTGGATCCAAAAGAAGAAGAACTAGAGAGTTCTTGAGGGTGACTCCGCCAACATACTTCACTCTTATCATTTTGGCAAGAACAAGTGCAATCAACTTCCACATCTTTCACTAGTTCAAGGAGTCACAAACCCTCTTGTTGGTAAGATAAGGGACAAGGTAACCTAAAAGTTTTCATGGACATCATCTTGTGTGTGCATCACTCTATGTCTATGGATATCCTTATTTGTTCCTTGTGGGACTAACCCATGTAGGTATTGAAAGTGCAATTCACTCAAATGGATAGCTCCAAGTGATCTACATCAACATTGAGCATCCACATCTTCAACATCTACATGAAGTCATCATCGACAAAACCCGAGGTTAGTTCATCCCTCTAAGGGGGGATATCACATCTAGGGGGAGCTTTACTCTAAGACTTGAACTAAAGAAACTCTAAAGATGTGAACACAACAATGCTTTATGTAAAAGTGGTAACCCCACTTGAGCTTAAACGATGAGTATGACCTATGATCAAGTGTTCTCACCTGAATCCTAAGTCAATATACTCATATATAGATGACCTTGTCATTGCAAATTGCTTGATAGATGCTAGAATTGGTTGTGCATGCCTTGTCACATATTTCATTTGCCATCTTATTGTGTGAGCATGCTGGTTGCATATTTTACTCATTCGAGGACATCCACTTGTTGTTTTGATTGTTTGGTTTTATTTCCTTTTGCCAAGTGGATAGACAAGAATGCCTAAGAACCTCCTCTAGCTATCTATGCTTTTCTCATCTCAAACTCTATTCATGTTGCATCACAAAATTTGATCAAGTCAGATTCGAACCACTCTGTGTGAGGAGCGCTCGGAGTCCCCGATTCGTCATAGACTTAAACTTCCTAAACCTCTTTATGATTCTCGGTCTGACCGATACCCTACTTTCGGTCCTACCGAGATCATTAAGTTGATCTAGGTTTTTGATCTCGGTGCAACCGATTTGAACCATTCGGTCACACCGAGTTGCAACAACTGTATACAGTTTTGCATCTCGGTGCCACCGAGTTGTTCCACTCGGTTACACCGACAGGGTCGGGCTATATACAGTCACGGGGAAAAAATTGGAAATTTCTCCGAACCCCTTCGCCCGCGCGATAGCCTGCTCTGTCAACTTGGTCTCCGGATCGTCTCCTCGCCGACAGCCGCCTCTAGTCGCTGGTCTCCGTCGCCGTCAACGGAAATTCAACCCCGCCGTTGCTGCCGTAGCGAGTCTCCGCCGAACTAGGGTATGGACTCGATCTTTGTGCTATTCCCCAATCCGATTCTTAGCACATTGTGATCATCATGATTCTTGCCATATTTGTTAAACTTCTATCTAGTCAATGAACTCGTAGATTAGGTTTAATTCGAAAATTTTAGGGTTAGGTTTCCACCGAAACCATCTCGGACCCACCGAGTTAAAAAACTCGGTCCCACCGATTTGGCTTATGCCATTGCACAAGTGAGACTCGGTCTGACCGAGAATTACTTATCGGTGTGACCAATTTTGGAACTCTGTGAAACCCTAGCAGTCTCGGTGCCACCGAACTGTGACTCGGTCTGACCGAGTTCACTAGTTTAGGTTCCAAAACTGCTTCGGTATCACCGAGTTTAAAAATCGGTAGATCCGAGATGATTTCAGTGGGAAACTAAAACTAAGTTTTTGAATCATTGTTTTGCAAAAATCTCTGCATTTTGTGATGCTCATCCACTCTACCTCATCTATAAACTGTTCACAGGGTCAGCAGTCAGCTTGTTCATCATGTCAGACCAAAGTGATAGCCAGAACATGTCAGAACAGCAAGTGCAGATGAGTGAGGGCACTAGTCCCTCAAGTTCTTTAGATGAAGGCAGCAGGAGCACCCCTAGCAATCTGCCTAAAGCTGCCACAAGACAGAGAAAGAAGAGAACCTCAGAATCAGAGGATGAGGATTATGTGGCAGAAGAGGAAGCAACTTCAAAGAGAGTAGTGCTTGAGAAGGAACATGGCTCAGCTCAAGGCATAAAGCCAGGGATGAAAATCAAAAGACCAGCAGGTAGGCAGCCTATGCCAAAGGCCAGAGCTTCAACCAAGATTCCTGAGAAGTCCACTCCCATAGAGCCAGTTGCTGCTGAAGGCAAGAAAAGGAAAGAAAGGGTGAAGAAAACCGTAGCCAGAGTGCTTGGAAAGGCTTCCATCATGGAAGAAGAGGAAGAAGAAGAGGTTGCTGCACCAGCACCTAAGGCACCCAAGCTGATGGGTGATGCCACAAGATCAGGGGCAACTGCTTCCAAGGCCAAGCCAGCTCCAAAGCCAAAACCAAAGAGAAATACAAGAAGCATCCCAGCTGCTGAGAAGAACATGGCCCCAGTGCTTGACACTCCAGAAGATGATGAAGAGCAAGTTCTTAGAAAGCTCAAGCCCAAGATCCCAGACCACAATGATGCTCATCCTGTGGCTGAGGACATGAAGCTCGGGTGAGACTCAGGGCTCAGGAAGTGGAGAGAAGTAGACCCATATGCTTCAAGGAGAAGGACTGCAGTTGACTACAGGTTTCACACCAAGGAGCAGCAAGACTTTTATGAGACAGTGCTGCTAGACAAGAAGCCAATTGTCTGTGATATGAGATGGGTTGATTGGCAATACATCAAGGACAACAAAGAGTACTACCGTGGAGTGCAGGACAGCTTCAAGGCATGTGGAGTAGAGGACTTTGTTGGGCAGAAGCTCACAAAGTGGAACGAGGAACTCATCATGCAGTTCTACTCCACAGCCCATTTCTATCCAGATGGCAGGATTGTATGGATGTCAGAGGGTACGAGGTACCAGTCTACAGTTGTTGAATGGGCTCAGCTGATTAATGCCCCAGAAGAGCATGACGATGACTTGGACATTTATGCCAAGAAGAAGATGGACCACAACTCAATGTCAAACATGTACAAGGAGATTCCAAATGAAGCACTTGATACGTTCAAGTTTGGCTCAGTACACTATCTTCTGTCAGGGCTGCCAACCATCAACTGGATTCTTAGGCACACCCTATTGCCCAAGTCTGGAGATCGCAAGATGATCAGGGGCCACGCGATCAACTTGCTTCATATCTTTGACGTGCCACAGAAATTCAAAGGCATGAGCCTTATGATTGAAACAATCAAGAGGACAGCAGCAGACCAAAAGAGGAGCTGTGGATATGCCCCACGGATTCAGGAGCTCATCAACTCCAAGATGGCACGGGCATATACTTATTGGACAAGGAACACCTGCCCATCCGTCCAGATTTTGAAGATAATCAAGTTGTCATGACTGAGAATGAACCAACATCTGCACAAGCACAAGCCAAGAAGGAGAAGGCAAGGAAGGAGAAAGCTGCCAAGATGCCAACTCAAGAGGAGGCATCTAAGTATTTATTGAAAACCAAACAAGAGCAACTTGGTTCCTTGATTGCATCCACCCTGCAGATTAAGCAAGGACTAGCCACCCTAACTCAGAACCAGGCAAGCTTAGAGAGGATCATGGAACAAAAGTTCTATGACTTGGATGTCCAAGTGACAGAGATTCAGACTGCAGTGGAGCAGCTCCAGGATGACATGCAGGAGAGGAGAGGCAAGACTACAACTGATGCCTTTGCCAGAGTGCCACGAGGTCCGAGGTCGTCTGCAGTGCCAGTTGCTGACCCCAGAGCCACGACGTCTGCACCAGCTACAGCCTCAGTTCCACCAGCTCCAGCGTCCACTTCAGCCTCGACTCCGACCACGTCTACAGAAGGCTTCGTCCTTGGAGTGCTCCGGACTCCACCACCACCTGAAGATCAAGCCTGAGTGTGGACTTAGCACTATGCATTTTCTAGGAACTTTTTGGTAACTTGTTGCCAAAGGGGGAGAAAATGTATAGATCATAGGCTTCGAGAGAGACTGTTGCTTTTATTCTCTCTTGTTTTATTTGGTGGTTTTTCGAACTTTGTTTGCTTTTGTGTGAGATACTATGTCATTGCTCGTGAGACATTGATGATCATGTGTTTGATCATAAGCTACACTTAATGTTTGCTTAATATTACCATCTTATCTATCTTATGTGATCATTCACTATTCTTGGTGATGAGTGCATGTATTTCATTCTTATCATTTTAAGCGCTCCACCAAGATGTATGTGACATGGAAGAGTAACCCATGACTCTAACTCTTTGTGCATTTGCAGTCCAAAGCAAATTTTAAATATGCACAAATTTAGGGGGAGTTCTTACTTGTCACATACTTCTCAAAGCGACGATATATTTCATGCTTATTATCATTTGTCGAAGCTTTGATCTATATGTTGTCATCAATTACCAAAAAGGGGGAGATTGAAAGTGCAACTATCCCTAGGTTGTTTTGGTAATTCATAATAACATATAGCTCATTGAGCTAATGCTATTCCAAGATGACTATTTCAGGAAAGCTCAATGATTGGCATGGCATGGATGTGAAAGTGGAACCCTCAAAATGCTAAGGAAAAAGGATTGGCTCAAGCTCAAAAGCTCAAGACTCTTCATTTTATATTTTAGTGATCCAAGATCACATTGAGTCTTTAGGAAAAGCCAATACTATCAAGGGGGGATGAGGTGTTGCTTAATGAGCCTCTTGCTTCATGTGCTTAGTGATATGCTCCAAAACCCTCAACTACTTTCCCATATCCACATATGACCTAAACCCTAAGCCAAACTCGGTCCTACCGATTCTTTCTATCCGGCGCCACCGAGTTTCACTTGTCATAAGCCACTGCCAAACCCTAGCAATTCGGTTCTACCGATAGGGATCTCGGTCTCACCGAGATGGGATTGCAAACTCTCTGTTTCCCTTTCGTAACTTTTTGGTCTCACCGAAAGAGCGAATCAGTCCCACCGAGATTGCAGTGTAAACTCTTTGTTTCCTTTTTGTAACTTTTCGGTCTCACCGAAAGAGCAAATCGGTCCCACCGAGTTTACCTGACCAACTCTCTGGTTAGCTTATTACCAAACTCGGTCTCACCGAGTTTGTGTAATCGGTCTCACCGAGATTACGTTATGCCCAAACCCTAACCATATCGGTCCTACCGAGTTGCATGTCAGTCCCACCGAAAATCTCTAACGGTCACTAGGTTTACCTTTTCGGTCCGACCGAGTTTGTTGACTCGGTCCCACCGAGATTGGAAAACTGTGTGTAACGGTTGGATTTTGTGTGGAGGCTATATATACCCCTCCACCTCCTCTTCATTCGTGGAGAGAACCATCAGAACACATACACAATTCCAACTCATAAGTTCTGAGAGAGAACCACCTACTCATGTGTTGAGACCAAGATATTCCATTCCTACCATATGAATCTTGATCTCTAGCCTTCCCCAAGTTGCTTTCCACTCAAATCTTCTTTCCACAAAATCCAAATCCTATGAGAGAGAGTTGAGTGTTGGGGAGACTATCATTTGAAGCACAAGAGCAAGGAGTTCATTACCTACACACCATTTGTTACTTCTTGGAGAGTGGTGTCTCCTAGATTGGCTAGGTGTCACTTGGGAGCCTCCGACAAGATTGTGGAGTTGAACCAAGGAGTTTGTAAGGGCAAGGAGATCGCCTACTTCGTGAAGATCTACCGCTAGTGAGGCAAGTCCTTCGTGGGTGATGGCCATGGTGGGATAGACAAGGTTGCTTCTTCGTGGACCCTTCGTGGGTGGTTGCTTCTTCGTGGACCCTTCGTGGGTGGAGCCCTCCGTGGACTCGCGCAACCATTACCCTTCGTGGGTGGAGCCCTCCGTGGACTCGCGCAACCGTTACCCTTCGTGGGTTGAAGTCTCCATCAACGTGGATGTAGGATAGCACCACCTATCCGAACCACGGGAAAAACATCCGTGTCTCCAATTGCGTTTGAATTCTCCAAACCCTTCCCTTTACATTCTTGCAAGTTGCATGCTTTACTTTCCGCTGCCAATATACTCTTTGCATGCTTGCTTGAATTATGTGATGATTGCTTGACTTGTCCTACAATAGCTAAAATCTGCCAAGAACTAAAATTGGGAAAAGGTTAAGTTTTTATTTGGTCAAGTAGTCTAATCACCCCCCTCTAGACATACTTTCGATCCTACAAGTGGTATCAGAGCTCTGGTCTCCATTTGCTTTGATCTCCATAGCTTTTGGTGGTCATAGCCTTGGTTTCACAACCTAGGAGAGTATGGCGTCTAGCGAGGGAAATTATCACCGTAGAGGTCCTTACTTTGATGGTACTAATTTTGCTAGTTGGAAGCATAAAATGAAAATGCATATTCTTGGACATAACCCCGCCGTTTGGGCTATTGTGTGTGTTGGTTTGCAAGGTGACTTCTTTGATGGGAAAGAACCAAACCGTGAAGCTACCGCGGATGAGTTGAAGATGTTGCAATACAATGCTCAAGCTTGTGATATTCTCTTCAACGGATTGTGCCCTGAAGAATTCAACAAAATCAGCCGTCTTGAGAATGCAAAGGAAATTTGGGACACTTTGATTGATATGCACGAAGGTACCGACTCCGTCAAGGAATCCAAGTTGGATGTGCTTCAAAGTCAACTTGACAAGTTCAAAATGAAGGATGGTGAAGGTGTCGCTGAAATGTACTCTAGGCTTTCTCTCATCACAAATGAGATTGCCGGCTTAGGAAGTGAAGAGATGACCGATAGATTCATCATCAAGAAGATTCTAAGAGCCTTGGATGGAAAATATGATACCGTGTGCACATTGATCCAAATGATGCCCAATTACAAAGATCTCAAGCCAACGGAGGTGATTGGAAGAATTGTTGCTCATGAGATGTCACTTAAGGATAAAGAGGAACTTCACAACAAATCAAGTGGTGCCTACAAAGCCTCATGTGAAGCCCCTACATCATCAAGTGAGAAACAAAACTTCAATGAAGAATTGAGCTTAATGGTGAAGAACTTCAACAAGTTCTACAAGAGTAGAAGCAAAGATAGAAGCTTCAAGTCAAGGTCCTACAATGACAAAAGATCTTCTAGTCGAGAGCGAAACTGCTACAGTTGTGGAAGACCCGGACACTATTCCAATGACTGTACGGCTCCCTACAAGAGAAGAGAAGATTCTCCAAAAAGAAGAAGCAAAGAATCACCACCAAGAGAGAGAAGGAGTAGAGATGATTGTTATGAACGAAGATACTCACGGAGAAGCAAGGATTCGTAAAGGAAGGAAAAATCATCAAGGAGCTACACAAAACGAAGACATCAAGATCATGTTGGTGAATGGGTATCCGGCTCCGACTCCGACAGCCACTCCGAGAGAAGTTATCACTCCGACTCCGAAGATACTCAAGATGAAGGTGTTGCCGGTCTAGCACTTGTGTCAACCAACTCCTATGACATATTTGACTCACCAAATGAAGGAATTGGAAGATGCTTCATGGCCAAAGGTCCTAAGGTAACACACCCCGAGTATGTTGATTTCAATAGTGATGAAGATGACTTGTTAGGTGATGATTTGCTTGTTGACAACTCTAGTGATGAATACTATGATGAAACGTCAATTAATCATGCTAATCAAGATAAAAAGAATGACAATGATAAGGAGAAGATTGAGGCTCTAACTAAAGAACTAAACACTCTTAAGTTAGCTCATGTAACTATCTTCGAAGATCATCGAGAACTTTTAAGAGCTCATGAGAAATTACGCTTTGAAAAGCTCAATCTTGAGCAAGAGCATGAGTTCTTAAAAGCAATCAATGAAGATCTCCGCAAGAAAAGTTCTTCTTACATTGCCAAGCGTTTACTCTTATCCACTTACATGCCTCAAGTCAAGTCTAGTAACAAGAACAAGAAAGATTCTTCCTCTAGCAGTAACAATGATCATGCTAAATCCAATATTGTTGCTTCTAGTAGTTCTCTTGATTCCACTAATAATTCTCTTAGCCATGTTACACTTGAGCAAGAAAATAGTTTATTGAAGGGAATTATAGAGAAAGGAGTGTACAAAAGCCTTGCCGGGAGTAAGCAATTCGAGAAAATTGTGCGCAAGCAAGGAATGCACCGGAAGAATCAAGGTGTTGGTTTTGAACGAAAGTTCAATACCAATGGAGTGGAGTGGGAAGAAGATCAATACCCCAAGACAAAGTTTGTTCCTCAACAAGAGAAGTATGATACTTCTTTCAAGGGGACACAAGCTCAAGATGATCTTCCACCACAAGACTACAAGCAAAAAGGCAAGGACAAGCTTCAAGAGGAAATTGATGCATTTGAAGAAGCTCCTAAGACCTTAGTCAAGTGGATTCCCAAGACTAATTCAAGTTCCACTTCATCAAGTACGACTACAACTCCAAGGATTCCCATCAAGATGGTGTGGATCCAAAAGAAGAAGAACTAGAGAGTTCTTGAGGGTGACTCCGCCAACATACTTCACTCTTATCATTTTGGCAAGAACAAGTGCAATCAACTTCCACATCTTTCACTAGTTCAAGGAGTCACAAACCCTCTTGTTGGTAAGATAAGGGACAAGGTAACCTAAAAGTTTTCATGGACATCATCTTGTGTGTGCATCACTCTATGTCTATGGATATCCTTGTTTGTTCCTTCTGGGACTAATCCATGTAGGTATTGAAAGTGCAATTCACTCAAATGGATAGCTCCAAGTGATCTACATCAACATTGAGCATCCACATCTTCAACATCTACATGAAGTCATCATCGACAAAACCCGAGGTTAGTTCATCCCTCTAAGGGGGGATATCACATCTAGGGGGAGCTTTACTCTAAGACTTGAACTAAAGCAACTCTAAAGATGTGAACACAACAATGCTTTATGTAAAAGTGGTAACCCCACTTGAGCTTAAACGATGAGTATGACCTATGATCAAGTGTTCTCACCTGACTCCTAAGTCAATATACTCATATATAGATGACCTTGTCATTGCAAATTGCTTGATAGATGCTAGAATTGGTTGTGCATGCCTTGTCACATATTTCATTTGCCATCTTATTGTGTGAGCATGCTGGTTGCATATTTTACTCATTCGAGGACATCCACTTGTTGTTTTGATTGTTTGGTTTTATTTCCTTTTGCCAAGTGGATAGACAAGAATGCCTAAGAACCTCCTCTAGCTATCTATGCTTTTCTCATCTCAAACTCTATTCATGTTGCATCACAAAATTTGATCAAGTCAGATTCGAACCACTCTGTGTGAGGAGCGCTCGGAGTCCCCGATTCGTCATAGACTTAAACTTCCAAAACCTCTTTATGATTCTCGGTCTGACCGATACCCTACTTTCGGTCCTACCGAGATCATTAAGTTGATCTAGGTTTTTGATCTCGGTGCAACCGATTTGAACCATTCGGTCACACCGAGTTGCAACAACTGTATACAGTTTTGCATCTCGGTGCCACCGAGTTGTTCCACTCGGTTACACCGACAGGGTCGGGCTATATACAGTCACGGGGAAAAATTTGGAAATTTCTCCGAACCCCTTCGCCCGCGCGATAGCCTGCTCTGCCAACTTGGTCTCCGGATCGTCTCCTCGCCGCCAGCCGCCTCTAGTCGCTGGTCTCCATCGCCGTCAATGGAAATTCAACCCCGCCGTTGCTGCCGTAGCGAGTCTCCGCCGAACTAGGGTATGGACTCGATCTTTGTGCTATTCCCCAATCCGATTCTTAGCACATTGTGATCATCATGATTCTTGCCACATTTGTTAAACTTCTATCTAGTCAATGAACTCGTAGATTAGGTTTAATTCGAAAATTTTAGGGTTAGGTTTCCACCGAAACCATCTCGGACCCACCGAGTTAAAAAACTCGGTCCCACCGATTTGGCTTATGCCATTGCACAAGTGAGACTCGGTCTGACCGAGAATTACTTATCGGTGTGACCAATTTTGGAACTCTGTGAAACCCTAGCAGTCTCGGTGCCACCGAACTGTGACTCGGTCTGACCGAGTTCACTAGTTTAGGTTCCAAAACTGCTTCGGTATCACCGAGTTTAAAAATCGGTAGATCCGAGATGATTTCAGTGGGAAACTAAAACTAAGTTTTTGAATCATTGTTTTGCAAAAATCTCTGCATTTTGTGATGCTCATCCACTCTACCTCATCTATAAACTGTTCACAGGGTCAGCAGTCAGCTTGTTCATCATGTCAGACCAAAGTGATAGCCAGAACATGTCAGAACAGCAAGTGCAGATGAGTGAGGGCACTAGTCCCTCAAGTTCTTTAGATGAAGGCAGCAGGAGCACCCCTAGCAATCTGCCTAAAGCTGCCACAAGACAGAGAAAGAAGAGAACCTCAGAATCAGAGGATGAGGATTATGTGGCAGAAGAGGAAGCAACTTCAAAGAGAGTAGTGCTTGAGAAGGAACATGGCTCAGCTCAAGGCATGAAGCCAGGGATGAAAATCAAAAGACCAGCAGGTAGGCAGCCTATGCCAAAGGCCAGAGCTTCAACCAAGATTCCTGAGAAGTCCACTCCCATAGAGCCAGTTGCTGCTGAAGGCAAGAAAAGGAAAGAAAGGGTGAAGAAAACCGTAGCCAGAGTGCTTGGAAAGGCTTCCATCATGGAAGAAGAGGAAGAAGAAGAGGTTGCTGCACCAGCACCTAAGGCACCCAAGCTGATGGGTGATGCCACAAGATCAGGGGCAACTGCTTCCAAGGCCAAGCCAGCTCCAAAGCCAAAACCAAAGAGAAATACAAGAAGCATCCCAGCTGCTGAGAAGAACATGGCCCCAGTGCCTGACACTCCAGAAGATGATGAAGAGCAAGTTCTTAGAAAGCTCAAGCCCAAGATCCCAGACCACAATGATGCTCATCCTGTGGCTGAGGACATGAAGCTCGGGTGAGACTCAGGGCTCAGGAAGTGGAGAGAAGTAGACCCATATGCTTCAAGGAGAAGGACTGCAGTTGACTACAGGTTTCACACCAAGGAGCAGCAAGACTTTTATGAGACAGTGCTGCTAGACAAGAAGCCAATTGTCTGTGATATGAGATGGGTTGATTGGCAATACATCAAGGACAACAAAGAGTACTACCCTGTTGTGCAGGACAGCTTCAAGGCATGTGGAGTAGAGGACTTTGTTGGGCAGAAGCTCACAAAGTGGAACGAGGAACTCATCATGCAGTTCTACTCCACAGCCCATTTCTATCCAGATGGCAGGATTGTATGGATGTCAGAGGGTACGAGGTACCAGTCTACAGTTGTTGAATGGGCTCAGCTGATTAATGCCCCAGAAGAGCATGACGATGACTTGGACATTTATGCCAAGAAGAAGATGGACCACAACTCAATGTCAAACATGTACAAGGAGATTCCAAATGAAGCACTTGATACGTTCAAGTTTGGCTCAGTACACTATCTTCTGTCAGGGCTGCCAACCATCAACTGGATTCTTAGGCACACCCTATTGCCCAAGTCTGGAGATCGCAAGATGATCAGGGGCCACGCGATCAACTTGCTTCATATCTTTGACGTGCCACAGAAATTCAAAGGCATGAGCCTTATGATTGAAACAATCAAGAGGACAGCAGCAGACCAAAAGAGGAGCTGTGGATATGCCCCACGGATTCAGGAGCTCATCAACTCCAAGATGGCACGGGCATATACTTATTGGACAAGGAACACCTGCCCATCCGTCCAGATTTTGAAGATAATCAAGTTGTCATGACTGAGAATGAACCATCATCTGCACAAGCACAAGCCAAGAAGGAGAAGGCAAGGAAGGAGAAAGCTGCCAAGATGCCAACTCAAGAGGAGGCATCTGAGTATTTATTGAAAACCAAACAAGAGCAACTTGGTTCCTTGATTGCATCCACCCTGCAGATTAAGCAAGGACTAGCCACCCTAACTCAGAACCAGGCAAGCTTAGAGAGGATCATGGAACAAAAGTTCTATGACTTGGATGTCCAAGTGACAGAGATTCAGACTGCAGTGGAGCAGCTCCAGGATGACATGCAGGAGAGGAGAGGCAAGACTACAACTGATGCCTTTGCCAGAGTGCCACGAGGTCCGAGGTCGTCTGCAGTGCCAGTTGCTGACCCCAGAGCCACGACATCTGCACCAACTACAGCCTCAGTTCCACCAGCTCCAGCGTCCACTTCAGCCTCGACTCTGACCACGTCTACAGAAGGCTTCGTCCTTGGAGTGCTCCGGACTCCACCACCACCTGAAGATCAAGCCTGAGTGTGGACTTAGCACTATGCATTTTCTAGGAACTTTTTGGTAACTTGTTGCCAAAGGGGGAGAAAATGTATAGATCATAGGCTTCGAGAGAGACTGTTGCTTTTATTCTCTCTTGTTTTATTTGGTGGTTTTTCGAACTTTGTTTGCTTTTGTGTGAGATACTATGTCATTGCTCGTGAGACATTGATGATCATGTGTTTGATCATAAGCTACACGTAATGTTTGCTTAATATTATCATCTTATCTATCTTATGTGATCATTCACTATTCTTGGTGATGAGTGCATGTATTTCATTCTTATCATTTTAAGCGCTCCACCAAGATGTATGTGACATGGAAGAGTAACCCATGACTCTAACTCTTTGTGCATTTGCAGTCCAAAGCAAATTTTAAATATGCACAAATTTAGGGGGAGTTCTTACTTGTCACATACTTCTCAAAGCGACGATATATTTCATGCTTATTATCATTTGTCGAAGCTTTGATCTATATGTTGTCATCAATTACCAAAAAGGGGGAGATTGAAAGTGCAACTATCCCTAGGTTGTTTTGGTAATTCATAATAACATATAGCTCATTGAGCTAATGCTATTCCAAGATGACTATTTCAGGAAAGCTCAATGATTGGCATGGCATGGATGTGAAAGTGGAACCCTCAAAATGCTAAGGACAAAGGATTGGCTCAAGCTCAAAAGCTCAAGACTCTTCATTTTATATTTTAGTGATCCAAGATCACATTGAGTCTTTAGGAAAAGCCAATACTATCAAGGGGGGATGAGGTGTTGCTTAATGAGCCTCTTGCTTCATGTGCTTAGTGATATGCTCCAAAACCCTCAACTACTTTCCCATATCCACATATGACCTAAACCCTAAGCCAAACTCGGTCCTACCGATTCTTTCTATCCGGCGCCATCGAGTTTCACTTGTCATAAGCCACTACCAAACCCTAGCAATTCGGTTCTACCGATAGGGATCTCGGTCTCACCGAGATGGGATTGCAAACTCTCTGTTTCCCTTTCGTAACTTTTCGGTCTCACCGAAAGAGCGAATCGGTCCCACCGAGATTGCAGTGTAAACTCTTTGTTTCCTTTTTGTAACTTTTCAGTCTCATAGAAAGAGCAAATCGGTCCCACCGAGTTTACCTGACCAACTCTCTGGTTAGCTTATTACCAAACTCGGTCTCACCGAGTTTGTGTAATCGGTCTCACCGAGATTACGTTATGCCCAAACCCTAACCATATCGGTCCTACCGAGTTGCATGTCAGTCCCACCGAAAATCTCTAAGGGTCACTAGGTTTACGTTTTCGGTTCGACCGAGTTTGTTGATTCGGTCCCACCGAGATTGGAAAACTGTGTGTAATGGTTGGATTTTGTGTGGAGGCTATATATACCCCTCCACCTCCTCTTCATTCGTGGAGAGAGCCATCAAAACACATACACAATTCCAACTCATATGTTCTGAGAGAGAACCACCTACTCATGTGTTGAGACCAAGATATTCCATTCCTACCATATGAATCTTGATCTCTAGCCTTCCCCAAGTTGCTTTCCACTCAAATCTTCTTTCCACAAAATCCAAATCCTATGAGAGAGAGTTGAGTGTTGGGGAGACTATCATTTGAAGCACAAGAGCAAGGAGTTCATTACCTACACACCATTTGTTACTTCTTGGAGAGTGGTGTCTCCTAGATTGGCTAGGTGTCACTTGGGAGCCTCCGACAAGATTGTGGAGTTGAACCAAGGAGTTTGTAAGGGCAAGGAGATCGCCTACTTCGTGAAGATCTACCGCTAGTGAGGCAAGTCCTTCGTGGGCGATGGCCATGGTGGGATAGACAAGGTTGCTTCTTCGTGGACCCTTCGTGGGTGGTTGCTTCTTCGTGGACCCTTCGTGGGTGGAGCCCTCCGTGGACTCGCGCAACCGTTACCCTTCGTGGGTTGAAGTCTCCATCAACGTGGATGTAGGATAGCACCACCTATCCGAACCACGAGAAAAACATCCGTGTCTCCAATTGCGTTTGAATTCTCCAAACCCTTCCCTTTACATTCTTGCAAGTTGAATGCTTTACTTTCCGCTGCCAATATAATCTTTGCATGCTTGCTTGAATTGTGTGATGATTGCTTGACTTGTCCTACAATAGCTAAAATCTGCCAAGAACTAATATTGGGAAAAGGTTAAGTTTTTATTTGGTCAAGTAGTCTAATCACCCCCCTCTAGACATACTTTCGATCCTACAGTCGCGGATGCGGGGGCCGAAACAAGGCGGGCCGACATCGTCTTCTTCTTCCAACGCCAGGGATCGCGCCAGGCGGTCGATCCGATGGCGGGCGTCGTTCTCGCCGACTCCTTCGCGGCGACCTAGTCGGCCGCTGAGAGTCGGGTGCGCCACTGGCGGCGGGGTGGGATATCTCTCTCCACGGGGTCGAGGCGGAGGCGGGTTGCCCCGCCATTCCATGGCTCGGGGATGGCCGTCCGCGTCTCGCTCGATGGCGATTCGGTTTCCGGCTTCGGCTGGCCGCCGGCTCTTTCTCGCGCCGCGCGCGAGCGTTGCTTGTAGTCGGTGTCCGGGACGTCGCGCCGTGATCTCGGTGCGGGGGAGGGCTTCCCGCGCGGGCATCGGCTTCGTGCCGCCGTTCGGCCGCGTCAATCAGTTGCTGGATGCGCCGGGTCATGTGGGGGAGTTCTTCGGCCTCCAAACCGTCCAACTCGTCCATGGCCGCCTGGGCGGCACGCAAGTTCTCGAGCGGAGTGGCATAGACCGGGCGGTCGACTCCCAGCATGTCGGCGATGACGGCGCCGCGTTGCTTGACAATGCCGGCCTGGCTTGGCCCACCCGGGGCCGGTGTGCCGAAGGCGGCGCGGTCAGCTTCGCGCTGGTAGGCCTCAGTGAGGTGTCTCACGGAAGCCAGCCTCCGGCCCTCTGCGAGGAGGGCGAGGTGGCGCGCCTCCAGTGCTTCATCGTCGGCATCAGCCGGGAGGGGGGTGGACAAGTCATGGGCCGCCACGTGCGGGGCGTCGTGGGAGCTCTCGTCGGTCGGGCCGCCGTGGCCGATGACCATCACTTCGGTGGTGACAGTATCGCGGCCGTCGGTCCGAGGAAGCGGGTCGTTGTAGATCGCGGCGTTGGTGGGGAAGGTGTCGAAGGAGGCCGTGTCGGAGTCGACAGGCATCGGGTTGGTGGAGCCAACCGACTCCAGATCCACAGCGGGCTCGCTGGAGACATGGAGCTGGCCAAGGAGGTTGGCGAGGCGGTCGGCGCCCGCGTCGGAGGCGAGCTCGTCGGAGATGAGGGTCTCTTCGAGGAGATTGGCGAGGCCGCTTGCCGCGCAGATGCTGGTGACGCCTTGCAGCGCGTCGTGGCAAAAGCCATCGGGCGTGCCGGGCTGGCTACGCTCGCTGGGGAGGAAGAGGGTTCCCGTCCAGAACAGGTCTTCGATGCACCTGGCCCCATGGTGGGCGCCAAATGTCGGGTGGTAGGTGCGACATATGCCAACGGGTGGCTTATCATTGTGGGAGCCAGTAAGACATCGCCAGTGCCTGGAAACGGGATGAGGCGAAGACATGCACGCCGACGAACCTTACCCAGCTTCGGGGCTCTCCGTGGATATAACACCCCTACTGCTGCTCTGCGGGGTCTCCACATGATCACTAGAATGACAAGTAGTTACACAATGCTCCTTGAGCTGTTCGGTGGGAGGAGGAAGAAGGGCACGACTAGCTTGTTTCTTCTCCTTGTGTGGTGTCTAAACTTAACTGGGGGTACCCCCTGGGGGTACAATGGTAATCCGACTGGGCGCGGGGCCCAGCCGTCTGTGACTGCGCTCGCCGGCTTTTGCGCCGACTGCTGGGGCCCGCCGGCTGGTGGGTCCCGCCGGCTGCCAACTCCTTGGCAACTGGCAGGCCCCACTGCCAAGGGTCTTGTCGGTGGCTGCTTACTGTTGCCTCAACCTGATGACGAGGGCTTCGTTGAGGTAAGCGTGGCTACAGTGCCGCCGTCCGGCGGGCGATTACTGTAGCCTCACCATGTCTTGTCTCCTTAAGGGGGC
>NC_041390.1:19956129-19956924 GCF_002162155.2 Triticum dicoccoides
CGAGCCGGCTGCAGGGAGCCGGCCCCATCTCAGGCCGATTGGGGGAGGCCGGGCCGCCTTCGGGCATCTCTCTGCCCAAAGGGGCCCACCGCCCATGGGCCACGCTGGTGGCCCGTCGTGGGTGACATCAGGGTCAACATGGCAACAGTGCCGCGCCGGACGGGTCATGCCCACTCCGTACGGCGCACTGTACCAGGCGTGCTCCGGGATTCGGGGGTGGCTGGCTTCACTGTAGCCACGCCCCCGTCACATCGCCGCTAGGTGGATGCAAACTTTGAGGGTACGGTCTCGACCGCTTTATGGGAGCCGGCTTCTTGGAGTCGGCCTACTCGCGGCCGGCTTCTCGAAGTCGGCCCTCCCATGGCTTTGCCAGAGTGCCACGAGGTCCGAGGTCGTCTGCAGTGCCAGTTGCTGACCCCAGAGCCACGACGTCTGCACCAGCTACAGCCTCAGTTCCACCAGCTCCAGCGTCCACTTCAGCCTCGACTCCGACCACGTCTACAGAAGGCTTCGTCCTTGGAGTGCTCCGGACTCCACCACCACCTGAAGATCAAGCCTGAGTGTGGACTTAGCACTATGCATTTTCTAGGAACTTTTTGGTAACTTGTTGCCAAAGGGGGAGAAAATGTATAGATCATAGGCTTCGAGAGAGACTGTTGCTTTTATTCTCTCTTGTTTTATTTGGTGGTTTTTCGAACTTTGTTTGCTTTTGTGTGAGATACTATGTCATTGCTCGTGAGACATTGATGATCATGTGTTTGATCATAAGCTACACTTAATGTTTGCTTAATATTA
>NC_041390.1:19956968-19957402 GCF_002162155.2 Triticum dicoccoides
CATCTTATCTATCTTATGTGATCATTCACTATTCTTGGTGATGAGTGCATGTATTTCATTCTTATCATTTTAAGCGCTCCACCAAGATGTATGTGACATGGAAGAGTAACCCATGACTCTAACTCTTTGTGCATTTGCAGTCCAAAGCAAATTTTAAATATGCACAAATTTAGGGGGAGTTCTTACTTGTCACATACTTCTCAAAGCGACGATATATTTCATGCTTATTATCATTTGTCGAAGCTTTGATCTATATGTTGTCATCAATTACCAAAAAGGGGGAGATTGAAAGTGCAACTATCCCTAGGTTGTTTTGGTAATTCATAATAACATATAGCTCATTGAGCTAATGCTATTCCAAGATGACTATTTCAGGAAAGCTCAATGATTGGCATGGCATGGATGTGAAAGTGGAACCCTCAAAATGCTAAGGA
>NC_041390.1:19959229-19961217 GCF_002162155.2 Triticum dicoccoides
ATGCTTTACTTTCCGCTGCCAATATAATCTTTGCATGCTTGCTTGAATTGTGTGATGATTGCTTGACTTGTCCTACAATAGCTAAAATCTGCCAAGAACTAATATTGGGAAAAGGTTAAGTTTTTATTTGGTCAAGTAGTCTAATCACCCCCCTCTAGACATACTTTCGATCCTACAGTCGCGGATGCGGGGGCCGAAACAAGGCGGGCCGACATCGTCTTCTTCTTCCAACGCCAGGGATCGCGCCAGGCGGTCGATCCGATGGCGGGCGTCGTTCTCGCCGACTCCTTCGCGGCGACCTAGTCGGCCGCTGAGAGTCGGGTGCGCCACTGGCGGCGGGGTGGGATATCTCTCTCCACGGGGTCGAGGCGGAGGCGGGTTGCCCCGCCATTCCATGGCTCGGGGATGGCCGTCCGCGTCTCGCTCGATGGCGATTCGGGTTCCGGCTTCGGCTGGCCGCCTGCTCTTTCTCGCGCCGCGCGCGAGCGTTGCTTGTAGTCGGTGTCCGGGACGTCGCGCCGTGATCTCGGTGCGGGGGAGGGCTTCCCGCGCGGGCATCGGCTTCGTGCCGCCGTTCGGCCGCGTCAATCAGTTGCTGGATGCGCCGGGTCATGTGGGGGAGTTCTTCGGCCTCCAAACCGTCCAACTCGTCCATGGCCGCCTGGGCGGCACGCAAGTTCTCGAGCGGAGTGGCATAGACCGGGCGGTCGACTCCCAGCATGTCGGCGATGACGGCGCCGCGTTGCTTGACAATGCCGGCCTGGCTTGGCCCACCCGGGGCCGGTGTGCCGAAGGCGGCGCGGTCAGCTTCGCGCTGGTAGGCCTCAGTGAGGCGTCTCACGGAAGCCAGCCTCCGGCCCTCTGCGAGGAGGGCGAGGTGGCGCGCCTCCAGTGCTTCATCGTCGGCATCAGCCGGGAGGGGGGGTGGACAAGTCATGGGCCGCCACGTGCGGGGCGTCGTGGGAGCTCTCGTCGGTCGGGCCGCCGTGGCCGATGACCATCACTTCGGTGGTGACAGTATCGCGGCCGTCGGTCCGAGGAAGCGGGTCGTTGTACATCGCGGCGTTGGTGGCGAAGGTGTCGAAGGAGGCCGTGTCGGAGTCGACAGGCATCGGGTTGGTGGAGCCAACCGACTCCAGATCCACAGCGGGCTCGCTGGAGACATGGAGCTGGCCAAGGAGGTTGGCGAGGCGGTCGGCGCCCGCGTCGGAGGCGAGCTCGTCGGAGATGAGGGTCTCTTCGAGGAGATTGGCGAGGCCGCTTGCCGCGCAGATGCTGGTGACGCCTTGCAGCGCGTCGTGGCAAAAGCCATCGGGCGTGCCGGGCTGGCTACGCTCGCTGGGGAGGAAGAGGGTTCCCGTCCAGAACAGGTCTTCGATGCACCTGGCCCCACGGTGGGCGCCAAATGTCGGGTGGTAGGTGCGACATATGCCAACGGGTGGCTTATCATTGTGGGAGCCAGTAAGACATCGCCAGTGCCTGGAAACGGGATGAGGCGAAGACATGCACGCCGACGAACCTTACCCAGCTTCGGGGCTCTCCGTGGATATAACACCCCTACTGCTGCTCTGCGAGGTCTCCGCATGATCACTAGAATGACAAGTAGTTACACAATGCTCCTTGAGCTGTTCGGTGGGAGGAGGAAGAAGGGCACGACTAGCTTGTTTCTTCTCCTTGTGTGGTGTCTAAACTTAACTGGGGGTACCCCCTGGGGGTACAATGGTAATCCGACTGGGCGCGGGGCCCAGCCGTCTGTGACTGCGCTCGCCGGCTTTTGCGCCGACTGCTGGGGCCCGCCGGCTGGTGGGTCCCGCCGGCTGCCAACTCCTTGGCAACTGGCAGGCCCCACTGCCAAGGGTCTTGTCGGTGGCTGCTTACTGTTGCCTCAACCTGATGACGAGGGCTTCGTCGAGGTAAGCGTGGCTACAGTGCCGCCGTCCGGAGGGCGATTACTGTAGCCTCACCATGTCTTGTCTCTTTAAGGGGGC
>NC_041390.1:19961527-20003672 GCF_002162155.2 Triticum dicoccoides
CGAGCCGGCTGCAGGGAGCCGGCCCCATCTCAGGCCGATTGGGGGAGGCCGGGCCGCCTTCGGGCATCTCTCTGCCCAAAGGGGCCCACCGCCCATGGGCCACGCTGGTGGCCCGTCGTGGGTGACATCAGGGTCAACATGGCAACAGTGCCGCGCCGGACGGGTCATGCCCACTCCGTACGGCGCACTGTACCAGGCGTGCTCCGGGATTCGGGGGTGGCTGGCTTCACTGTAGCCACGCCCCGTCACATCGCCGCTAGGTGGATGCAAACTTTGAGGGTACGGTCTCGACCGCTTTATGGGAGCCGGCTTCTTGGAGTCGGCCTACTCGCGGCCGGCTTCTCGAAGTCGGCCCTCCCATGGCTTTCTCCATGAGGGCTAAAGTAGGGCCGCCTTCCGAAAGCCGGCCTGGGCGTCAGCCAGCAAGGGGAAGGCGGCCTCAGGTCTTGGATTCTTGAGAGCCGGACGGGCTCGTAATTTTTTCAGAAGGGCCAGGGGAAGCCGGCTAGGCTACCCATGGCTATTTACTCCGACAGTTACTATCTAACTTAGTGCTTAATTTACTACAATTTGATGTACTCACCTTTCTTGACGTTTGTAATTTATGATGTAGCTCTGTTTAATGACCATGACGTGGAAGAGGTTGTTAAGGACGATTTGACGTTGGAACTCATCGATGATGATGTTACGTTTGTGGAAGCACCTGCTCGGTCTGAGAAGAATATGACAAAAAGAGTTTACTACAATGAACGTGGCACCTCTATGACTGTGGAGAGTATACGACCGGTACTTGAGCATACATGGTTGGCGGATGACGTAAGTTCTATTAGCATGTCCTACTATTTAAGTGCATAATAATCTAGGTGTCACCTATGAACATAAAATGTTATATTATTTTAGGCAGATTATCGATGCTTATCAGACACATTTTCCGCTGCGCGTTGGTCATGATCGGCGCCTCTGTCCAACCTGGAGGTCCAAATACCTTGTTGATTGTGCTAAGGCACGAAAAACCCCTAAACCGTCATAATACAACATGGATAGTGTGCTGAGCAGAGCTGGAGGAGTACGTAGGGTTCTGGACGAGTATACCGTCTGTGATAATGTACGATATGTTCTTACTAGTTCATTAACAATCATTTTAACAAGCATTATTGCATCTGATTACAAATGTGTTCGACATTTTAGTCGTTTATCCCGTTGAACGTCGAAAATACACACTAGATCACTGTGGTGATGCACAACCGCAAGAAAGAATTCCAAGTTATGGATTCGCTCTATCTTCTTGAGTTCTCTCTCGACACTCTGAAAGCACTGGTACTCTCCCCAACATCGAGCATTCTTCATATGAAATGTCGTATGGTTTCTCACTACTACTTTCTTTGAAATAGCGACTAGCAATAGCAATTGATATGGAAGAGGCAAATCGTATTACACTTGGCAAATATCCAGACGTCACTAAGTGGCCTATCACAGCTCGGATGGACATGCCACAATAAGAGGATGGGTGAGTTTTGGTTCATCATTTTCTACTTACGAAAGACATGTTCGTGTGCACGATGACTAATGTTTGTGGCCTTTTTGTGATTGAAGTTATGGAGCATTGGGACGGGCAACAATGGACAGCCGATTTTACCCATGTAATTCGTCCTCTTTGTTCGTACACTCGTTCAATTGTCATATAATACCAACTTCTATTCATTAAACCTTCTTCTAAAAATTACAGGACACGGTTAATGCGAGGAGAAGGCATTTCGTCACCGAGTTGGTTCTCTCACCTACCAACACGCTTGAATGTGTGAAGAACAAAATTTGCAACATCACGAAGAAAAGCAAGGCGTGAAGACATCATACATGATTCAAGATTCTAGTTTTAGTCGTTTGTTTTAAGTCCGGAAGCACGTTTCCCGGCATGGACAACTTTGATTTTCTATCATTCATGTAATAAGCACAATACCTTGGAGTTTGTCTAGATTTTTGGTCGCGTACACATACATGTGTATGTGTAATGCAGTCAGACTATACGTTTCATACCAATAAATTTTTGCTTCCCTTCATTTGTTCTACCTTTATGTCTTTTGCTGCTGTGTTCGTTCTTTTCTTCCATGGAAGAGTAATTTATTTCCTTTTTACTTTTGGATATTTGTTGATTTGATTTGGCATTATTCAACAATAAAAAAATAAAATTTCGACAAATTCCTTTTTGTTTGCCTGAGAATCACCCTTTGCTGTCGTGCCATCCGGTGTAGTATCCCGCGCCCGAGACAACGATAGATCCGGTCCCGGCACGGGCGACCCAGTCGAGGATCGCGGGGGGACGCGCCAGGTCCGGTCCCGCCCAACAGCTCAGTGGAGACAACCCGGGTGTCGGACGTAGATGGGCCACCGTGGATCGTGTGATGGGTGTAGTAGACGGATCCTCCTGGGATCCCATGCGCATGATTGCCGCTGGATCTCTCGGGATCAGTGTCTGCAAGTGGATCTTCCTTGTGTGTTGCGCCAGGCTCCCTTGGCGCTATGTGTTTCTTGAAATCACGTTGCACAAAGTTTTGTGCTGCATTTTTGTTAGCCTTTTCCTTTTCTACATCATGAAGATCGGGATCAGTAGCACCATCAATCACATGATCAACAACTCTTTCGCCCCCTTGATCAGTAGGATTTAGAGCTCCGATGGAAGCAAAAGAATTTTAGTGCTTAGCCAAGAACCCGCATTAGGATGCAGGTCAGACAAGGGAAAACTATTTCAAAAGTGATATAATTTATTAGTTAATATAATATACTTAGGCCTTACATAATTGAACTGGCCACAATGCAGATAGGACTTGATCATTTAGTTTAACAATAAACCACATAATATACTTAAAATTCATCACAAATCTCCTTCAGCTTCTTGATCATATCAACATGCCCATGTTTCTACTTGAGAAAATCTGCAATAATATACTCAAGTTTTTTCTTCTCTTGCTTCAGCTGGTCCCTCTCTCTCATCACTTGGTCTCTCTCTAGCACCACCTGGTCCCGGTCTTTCTCAGCCTTTGCCCTCAGGACCTGATGTAGATTGGCACAACCATGGTCTGCCATCTTATTCTTCTCCAGCTCCTCTTTGAGATCGCTAAGTGACAATCTTGCATTGCCCAACTGCGTGAGAGCATCCTCCTTATCAGCCACTAGTTTAGCAAAGTCCATTTTGAAAAATGTCAGCTCCTCCTCCGTCCTCCTCTTTTCTCCAATTAATTTGAATTTTTCTTCAGTATTCTTAACATTCTGTCTCAGCTTGTCGTCACACATGCTCCACAGTTCTCTGAGGCAGAACTTCATAGCCACTAACCACTCCGGGTCTACCCATTCCACATAGTTACATTTCACTTCTTCCTAAAGTATGAAAAAAATATGGTCTCAATCATATAAACAAAAAAAAGACAACATCAATACGGACTTTGTAAATGCACAAATTAATTGAAATTTTATGCAATTATGGGCAGAACAATGGATTACCGCGAAGTAAATCGAGCACGAGCTAATGTAAACATATATTTACACTACGGAACAACATACCTTCTCACCACAGGCAAGAAAACGTCTGCCAGTGTCTAAGGAATTAAAAGCAACTAGCCTGACGCAAGGTTCTCGATCTAGACAACGAGAAGACACATCGAGAGCAATGCCACTCCATTCATACCATGGGGTAGTCGTAGGAAGCTAAACAAGAGAGATAATGCACAAATCAACGCCCTGCGTTAAATACCGGAAATGAAGAACCCTAACCCTAAGCCTAGCACTATCTGGAGATTATATAGTAGGAGCGTACCTACATGATAGTCATGGATTCGCTGTCCGAAGAGCTCGACTGGTCGCTCCACAAAACCATGGCGTAACGCGACTGGCGGCAAGACGTGGATCGGTGGCGGCTGCGGCGATCGCAGTGGATAGACAGAACGAGCGTGGAGATCACGAGGGAAGAACCGCCCCGACCAGGGCCAGTGCGGCCCATTTAAACATGCTATAATAAAAATAAAAATTGTTAAATGGGCTCGGCAATAGGAGCGGCCGTGTGTCGCACCATCTAACAACATCCGTCTCCCCCCTCCACGTCATCACGACAAGCGGCCCGAGTTACACAACAAGCCATAAAATGGTGGGTTTATCCTTTCTTTATGCGGGGAAATGGTGGGTTTTCGGTACCAAGTCTATACTCTAGACCCAAGTGAGCTGGTATCTTATACATCTAAATGGTTGTGAACCAGAGGAGTGAAAAAAAATTAATTATTACCACACATAATTACATATTCTATATCTAAACAACTAGCCCCTGCTAACTTATTTCTCTTAACATGCAAGTTTGCCACCTCATCATTCAACATGCATGGAGAAAGTTCCACCACAACATGCAAAAAAAGATACCCACAACAACATATACATGTTCCACGTAACCATTTCTCTATGAATATATTGCAAAACAATCCCGCAACAACATGCGGGGTATCGTATAGTTTTCTAATATAATATAACTCGAGTGGACAACACAAAAGATGCCATCATTAAAATGGCTAAAATACTATCCATTTTCCATGATTGAAGTCCCTAGTGACCGCCTCCTGTTTAGTCCATATATGCTACAAGCGCTATCTCAAGGTCCTGGCCTCTCGCAAGAGTATATATCATGTATGCAGTAACACATTGTAAACACCTCACTATTAGACCACTGGATTCATCCGTACATAACTCTAGCTAGTGTTCTACTCTTCTTCGCCCACCACGCTTCTGCACATGACAATAGGAAAAGTTGATGAATGACAGGTTAAAAAAAATTATAACCTACAATGCGTACAAAAACTTACTTCTTATTTAGTTTGCATTTCTTGCTCCGTTTAGTATGCCCTAGCAATTTGCATGCGCCGCACCTGATTCCAATCTCGTAGTATGAAAGAGGCCTACCATTTTTCGACATAGGGAGGTTTTCATCTACCTTAGTTGCACCTTTTGTTGATACTTTAATAGGATCTTGAACTTCAACTATGTTGCCTTCACCATCTTCTACATATTCAATTGCACACCTACTGAGATCAGCTGTTTTCTTACTCAAATTTTCCTTTAGCAGATCATACTCATGGCTCTTAGCTATCACGGCCTTCAAACTCTCATGTAACTGATTCCACAAAGCTAGGTGATTGCATGTTGCATGCATAGCTTTTGAAGCCAACACACTCACCTGGCTATATTTCATTCTTTCAGCTGCCCCAGTCCATCCAAATCCCAACAAATCACTTGTGCGCCTCGCGTGCAGTCCCAACCTTGCGTCTTTTGTGAACCGCACAAGAACTAAACACTTTGGCATTTCGTATATATTTAAGTACTTCAGTACATGGAATATGTGCTTGCAAGGTAGACCCTTTCGAATCATTCTTCTGCAGCTGCACCTTATAGTTTCTTCCAGGCCACATTGTAGAATTTATTGGTGTATACTCCACCCAAAAACGGCTCTTCCGGTTATTCTTCCAGACCACGATGTACTATTGTGATCCATCTCCGAGCTTTATTTCTACAATCTCCATGCCACCAATTTTCCTAAGATCATCTTGCAGCATATAGAAGTTTGCTGGAGTGAAGACATGAGAAGCAGCTATCTCAAGTTCCCTCCAGCTAGTAACTGGCACCGGCAAACTATGTGAGGCCGTGCCATCATCTTGCGCCTCGTTCTCATGGATACGTACAACGACGTTCTCATAGTGCAAAATCATATCCAACAGGGTCATTTCAACGTCTAGGTGGAGGTGAAGGCATGAGTTTAGACTTTCACTCCTCTGGTTGCTTTTCATGCCAAGCCAAAACCCCTTTGTCAGATAAGCCGCGGCCCATAGTCTCATCTTCTTATACATCCGTCTCAACCATGTTACTGTTTTTTCCGACTGCCATCTTTTGGAAAACGCATGCCATCTCTCCTCAAACGTGGCCGTGGACGTGTTGTATTACAGAAGAGTTCGGAATTCCGTCAAGGACTTGTGACTGAGGTGAATCTTCATATTTATTTCTGTTGGGGAACGTAGTAATTTCTAAAAAAATCCTACGCACATGCAAGATCATGGTGATGCATAGCAACGAGAGGGGAGAGTGTTGTCTACATACCCTCGTAGACCGGAAGCGGAAGCATTATGACAACGCGGTTGATGTAGTCATACGTCTTCATGGCCCAACCGATCAAGCACCGAAACTACGGCACCTCCGAGTTCTAGCACACTTTCAGCTCGATGACGATCCCCGGACTCCGATCCAGCAAAGTGTCGGGGAAGAGTTCCATCAGCACGATGGCGTGGTGACGATCTTGATGTTCTACCGTCGCAGGGCTTCGCCTAAGCACCGCTACAATATTATCGAGGAGTATGGTGGAGGGGGGCACCGCACACGGCTAAGAAAACGATCACGAGGATCAACTTGTGTGTCTAGTGGTGCCCCCCTGCCCCCGTATATAAAGGAGCAAGGGGGGTGTGGCCGGCCCTAGGAGGAGGCGCGCAGGAGGAGTCCTACTCCTACCGGGAATAGGACTCCCCCTTTCCCTAGTTGGATTAGGACTTGGGGGGAAGGAGGAGAGGGGGGAAAGGAAAAGGGGGGGGGGGCGCCGCCCCCCCTCCTTGTCCAATTCGGACTTGGCGGGGAGGGCGCGCGGCAGCCCCTACGCCTCCTCTCCTCTTCCTCCACTAGGCCCATTAAGGCCCATTAGGTTACCGGGGGGTTCCGGTAACCTCCCGGTACTCCAGTAAAATGCCGATTTCACCCGGAACACTTCCGATGTCCAAACATAGGCTTCCAATATATCAATCTTCATGTCTCGACCATTTTGAGACTCCTCGTCATGTCCGTGATCATATCCGGGACTCCGAACAAACTTCGGTACATCAAAATATATAAACTCATAATGAAACTGTCATCATAACGTTAAGCGTGCGGACCCTACGGGTTCGAGAACAATGTAGACATGACCGAGACACGTCTCCGGTCAATAACCAATAGCGGAACCTCGATGCTCATATTAGCTCCTACATATTCTACGAAGATCTTTTATCGGTCAGACCGCATAACAACATATGTTGTTCCCTTTGTCATCGGTATGTTACTTGCCCGAGATTCGATCGTCGGTATATTAATACCTAGTTCAATCTCGTTACCGGCAAGTATCTTTACTCATTCCGTAATACATCATCTCACAACTAACTCATTAGTTGCAATGCTTGCAAGGCTTATGTGATGTGCATTACCGAGAGGGCCCAGAGATACCTCTCCGATAATCGGAGTGACAAATCCTAATCTCGAAATACGCCAACCCAACATGTACCTTTGGAGACACCTGTAGAGCTCCTTTATAATCACCCAGTTACGTTGTGACGTTTGGTAGCACACAAAGTGTTCCTCCGGCAAACGGGAGTTGCATAATCTCATAGTCATAGGAACATGTATAAGTCATGAAGAAAGCAATAGCAACATACTAAACGATCGGGTGCTAAGCTAATTTAATGGGTTATGTCAATCACATCATTCTCCTAATGATGTGCTCACGTTAATCAAATGACAACACATGTCTATGGTTAGGAAACATAACCATCTTCAATTAACGAGCTAGTCAAGTAGAGGCATACTAGTGACGTTTAGTTTGTCTATGTATTCACACAAGTACTATGCTTCCGGTTAATACAATTCTAGCATGAATAATAAACATTTATCATGATATAAGGAAATAAATAATAACTTTATTATTGCCTATAGGGCATATTTCCTTCAGTCTCCCACTTGCACTAGAGTCAATAATCTAGATTACACAGTAATGATTCTAACACCCATGGAGCTTTGGTGCTGATCATGTTTTGCTCGTGGAAGAGGCTTAGTCAACAGGTCTGCTACATTCAGATCAGTATGTATCTTGCAAATCTCTATGTCTCCCACCTAGACTAGATCCTGGATGGAATTGAAGCGTCTCTTGAAGTGCTTGGTTCTCTTGTGAAATCTGGATTCCTTTGCCAAGGCAATTGCACCAGTATTGTCACAAAAGATTTTCATTGGACCCGATGCACTAGGTATGACACCTAGATCGGATATGAACTCCTTCATCCAGACTCCTTCGCTTGTTGCTTCCGAAGTAGCTATGTACTTCGCTTCACATGTTGATCCCGTCACAACGCTTTGTTTAGAACTGCACCAACTGACAGCTCCACTATTTAATGTAAACACGTATCTGGTTTGCCATTTAGAATCGTCCGGATCAGTGTCAAAGCTTGCATCAACGTAACCATTTACGATGAGCTCTTTGTCACCTCCATATACGAGAACAATATCCTTAGTCCTTTTCAGGTATTTCAGGATGTTCTTGACCGCTGTCCAGTGATCCACTCCTGGATTACTTTGGTACCTCCCTGCTAGTCTTATAGCAAGACATACATCAGGTCTGGTACACAGCATTGCATACATGATAGAGCCTATGGCTGAAGCATAGGGAACATCTTTCATTTTCTCTCTATCTTCTCCAGTGGTCGGGCATTGAGTCTTACTCAATTTCACACCTTGTAACACAGGCAAGAATCCTTTCTTTGCTTGATCCATTTTGAACTTCTTCAAAATTTTGTCAAGGTATGTGCTCTGTGAAAGTCCAATTATGTGTCTTGATCTATCTCTATAGATCTTAATGCCCAATATGTAAGCAGCTTCACCGAGGTCTTTCATTGAAAAACTCTTATTCAAGTATCCCTTTATGCTATCCAGAAATTCTATATCATTTCCGATTAGTAATATGTCATCTACATATAATATCAAAAATGCTACAGAGCTCCCACTCACCTTTTTGTAAATACATGCTTCTCCAAAAGTATGTACAAACCCAAATGCTTTGATCACACTATCAAAGCGTTTATTCCAACTCCGAGAGGCTTGCACTAGTCCATAAATGGATCGCTGGAGCTTGCACACTTTGTTAGCTCCCTTTTGATCGACAAAACCTTCCGGCTGCATCATATACAACTCTTCTTCTAGAAATCCATTCAGGAATGCAGTTTCAACATCCATCTGCCAAATTTCATAATCATAAAATGCGGCAATTGCTAACATGATTCGGACAGACTTAAGCATCGCTACGGGTGAGAAGGTCTCATCGTAGTCAATCCCTTGAACTTGTCGAAAACCTTTTGCGACAAGTCGAGCTTTGTAGATAGTAACATTACCGTCAGCGTCAGTCTTCTTCTTGAAGATCCATTTATTCTCAATTGCTTGCCGATCTTTGGGAAAGTCAACCAAAGTCCACACTTTGTTCTCATACATGGATCCCATCTCAGATTTCATGGCTTCAAGCCCTTTTGCAGAATCTGGGCTCACCATCGCTTCTCCATAGTTCGTAGGTTCATCATGATCTAGTAGCATGAATTCTAGAATAGGATTACCGTACCACTCTGGTGCGGATCTTACTCTGGTTGATCTACGAGGTTCAATAGTATCTTGTTCTGAAGTTTCATGATCATCATCATTAGCTTCCTCACTAATTGGTGTAGGTGTCACAGAAAACGGTTTCTGTGATGTACTACTTTCCAATAAGGGAGCAGGTACAGTTACCTCATCAAGTTCTACTTTCCTACCACTCACTTCTTTCGAGAGAAACTCCTTCTCTAGAAAGTTTCCGAATTTAGCAACAAAAGGCTTGCCTTCGGATCTGTGATAGAAGGTGTATCCAATAGTTTCCTTTGGATATCCTATGAAGACACATTTCTCCGATTTGGGTTCGAGCTTATCAGGTTGAAGCTTTTTCACATAAGCATCGCATCCCCAAACTTTCAGAAACAACAACTTTGGTTTCTTGCCAAACCACAGTTCATTAGGCGTTGTATCAACGGATTTTGATGGTGCCCTATTTAACGTGAATGCGGCCGTCTCTAAAGCATAACCCCAAAATGATAGCGGTAACTCAGTAAGAGACATCATAGATCATACCATATCTAGTAAAGTACGATTACGACGTTCGAACACACCATTACGCTGTGGTGTTCCGGGTGGCGTGAGTTGCGAAACTATTCTGCATTGTTTCAAATATACACCAAACTCGTAACTCAAATATTCTCCTCCACGATTAGATCGTAGGAATTTTATTTTCTTGTTATGATGATTTTCAACTTCACACTGAAATTCTTTGAACTTTTCAAATGTTTCAGACTTATGTTTCGTTAAGTAGATATACCCATATCTGCTTAAGTCATCTGTGAAGGTGAGAAAATAACGATATCCGCCACGAGCCTCAACATTCATCGGACCACATACATCTGTATGTATGATTTCTAACAAATCTGTTGCTCTCTCCATAGAACCGGAGAATGGTGTTTTGGTCATCTTGCCCATAAGACACGGTTCGCAAGTACCAAGTGATTCATAATCAAGTGGTTCCAAAAGTCCATCAGTATGGAGTTTCTTCATGCGCTTTACACCGATATGACCTAAACGGCAGTGCTACAAATAAGTTGCACTATCATTATCAACTCTGCATCTTTTGGCTTCAACATTATGAATATGTGTGTCACTAATATCGAGATTTAATAAGAATAGACCACTCTTCAAGGGTGCATGACCCTAAAAGATATTACTCGTATAAATAGAACAACCATTATTCTCTGATTTAAATGAATAACTGCCTCGCATCAAACAAGATCCAGATATAATGTTCATGCTCAACGCTGGCACCAAATAACAATTATTTAGGTCTAATACTAATCCCGAAGGTAGATGTAGAGGTAGCGTGCCGACTGCGATCACATCAACTTTGGAACCATTTCCCACGCGCATCGTCACCTCGTCCTTAGCCAATCTTCGCTTAATCCGTAGTCCCTGTGTCGAGTTGCAAATGTTAGCAACAAAACCAGTATCAAATACCCAGGTGCTACTCCGAGCATTAGTAAGGTACACATCAACAACATGTATATCATATATACCTTTGTTCACCTTGCCATCCATCTTATCCGCCAAATACTTGGGGCAGTTCCGCTTCCAGTGACCAGTCTGCTTGCAGTAGAAGCACTCAGTTTCAGTCTTAGGTCCATATTTGGGTTTCTTCTCCTGAGCAACAACTTGCTTGCTGTTCTTTTTGAAGTTCCCCTTCTTCTTCCCTTTGCCCTTTTTCTTGAAACTAGTGGTCTTGTTGACCATCAACACTTGATGCTCCTTCTTGATTTCTACCTCCGCAGCTTTCAGCATTGCGAAGAGCTCGGGAATTGTCTCATTCATCCCTTGCATATTATAGTTCATCACGAAGCTCTTGTAGCTAGGTGGAAGTGATTGGAGAATTCTGTCAATGACGCAATCATCTGGAAGATTAACTCCCAATTGAATCAAGTGATTATTATACCCAGACATTTTGAGTATATGCTCACTGAAAGAACTGTTCTCCTCCATCTTGCAGCTATAGAACTTATTGGAGACTTCATATCTCTCAATCTGGGCATTTGCTTGAAATATTAACTTCAACTCCTGGAACCTCTCATATGCTCCATGACGTTCAAAACGTCGTTGAAGTCCCGATTCTAAGCCGTAAAGCATGGCACACTGAACTATTGAGTAGTCATCAGCTTTGCTCTGCCAGATGTTCATAACATCTGGTGTTGCTCCAGCAGCAGGCCTGGCACCCAGCGGTGCTTCCAGGACATAATTCTTCTGTGCAGCAATGAGGATAATCCTCAAGTTATGGACCCAGTCCGTGTAATTGCTACCATCATCTTTCAACTTTGCTTTCTCAAGGAACGCATTAAAATTCAACGGAACAACAGCACGGGCCATCTATCTACAATCAAACATAAACAAGCAAGATACTATCAGGTACTAAGTTCATTATAAATTTAAGTTCAATTAATCATATTACTAAAGAACTCCCACTTAGATAGACATCCCTCTAATCCTCTAAGTGATCACGTGATCCAAATCAACTAAACCATGTCCGATCATCACGTGAGATGGAGTAGTTTCATTGGTGAACATCACCATGTTGATCATATCTACTATATGATTCACGCTCGACCTTTCGGTCTCCGTGTTCCAAGGCCATATCTGTATATGCTTGGCTCGTCAAGTATAACCTGAGTATTCCGCGTGTGCAACTGTTTTGCCTCCGTTGTATTTGAACGTAGAGCCTATCACACCCGATCATCACGTGGTGTCTCAGCACGAGAACTTTCGCAATGGTGCATACTCAGGGAGAACACTTCTTGATAATTAGTGAGAGATCATCTTAAAATGCTACCGTCAATCAAAGCAAGATAAGATGCATAAAAGATAAACATCACATGCAATCAATATAAGTGATATGATATGGCCATCATCATCTTGTGCTTGTGATCTCCATCTTCGAAGCACCGTCATGATCACCATCATCACCGACGCGACACCTTGATCACCATCATAGCATCATTGTCGTCTCGCCAATCTTATGCTTCCACGACTATCGCTACCGCTTAGTGATAAAGTAAAGCATTACAGCGCAATTGCATTGCATACAATAAAGCGACAACCATATGGCTCCTGCCAGTTGCCGATAACTCGGTTACAAAACATGATCATCTCATACAATAAAATTTAGCATCATGTCTTGACCATATCACATCAGAACATGCCCTGCAAAAACAAGTTAGACGTCCTCTACTTTGTTGTTGCAAGTTTTACGTGGCTGCTACGGGCTTAAGCAAGAACCAATCTTACCTACACATTAAAACCACAACGATAGTTTGTCAAGTTGGTGCTGTTTTAACCTTCGCAAGGACCGGGCGTAGCCACACTTGGTTCAACTAAAGTTGGAGAAACTGACACCCGCCAGCCACCTGTGTGCAAAGCACGTCGGTAGAACCAGTCTCGCATAAGCGTACGCGTAATGTCATTCCCGGTCGCTTCATCCAACAATACCGTCGAACCAAAGTATGACATGCTGGTAAGCAGTATGACTTATATCGCCCACAACTCACTTGTGTTCTACTCGTGCACAACATCAACACATAAAACCTAGGCTCGGATGCCACTGTTGGGGAACGTAGTAATTTCAAAAAAATTCCTACGCACACGCAAGATCATGGTGATGCATAGCAACGAGAGGGGAGAGTGTTGTCTACGTACCCTCGTAGACCGGAAGCGGAAGCGTTATGACAACGCGGTTGATCTAGTCGTATGTCTTCACGGCCCGACCGATCAAGCACCGAAACTACGGCACATCCGAGTTCTAGCACACGTTCAGCTTGATGACGATCCCTGGACTCCGATCCAGCAAAGTGTCGGGGAAGAGTTCCGTCAGCACGACGGCGTGGTGACGATCTTGATGTTCTACCATGGTAGGGCTTCGCCTAAGCACCACTACAATATTATCGAGGAGTATGGCGGAGGGGGGCACCACACACGGCTAAGAAAACGATCACGAGGATCAACTTGTGTGTCTAGAGGTGCCCCCCTGCCCCTGTATATAAAGGAGCAAGGGGGGGTGCGGCCGGCCCTAGGAGGAGGCACGCAGGAGGAGTCCTACTCCTACCGGGAGTAGGACTCCCCCCCTTTCCCTAGTTGGATTAGGACTTGGGGGGAAGGAGGAGAGGGGAGAAAGGAAAAGGGGGGCGCCGCCACCCCTCCTTGTCCAATTCGGACTTGGGGGGGGGGGCGGCAGCCCCTAGGCCTCTTCTCCTCTTCCTCCACTAGGCCCATTAAGGCCCATTAGGTTACCGGGGGGTTCCGGTAACCTCCCGGTACTCCGGTAAAATGCTGATTTCACCCGGAACACTTCCGATGTCCAAACATAGGCTTCCAATATATCAATCTTCATGTCTCGACAATTTCGAGACACCTCGTCATGTCCGTGATCATATCCGGGACTCCGAACAAACTTCGGTACATCAAAATATATAAACTCATAATGAAACTATCATCGTAACGTTAAGCGTGCGGACCCTACAGGTTCGAGAACAATGTAGACATGACCGAGACACGTCTCCGGTCAATAACCAATAGCGGAACCTGGATGCTCATATTGGCTCCTACATATTCTACGAGGATCTTTCATCGGTTAGACCGCATAACAACATACGTTGTTCCCTTTGTCATCGGTATGTTACTTGCCCGAGATTCGATCGTCGGTATCTTAATACCTAGTTCAATCTCGTTACCGGCAAGTCTCTTTACTCGTTCCATAATACATCATCTCACAACTAACTCATTAGTTGCAATGCTTGCAAGGCTTATGTGATGTGCATTACCGAGAGGGCCTAGAGATACCTCTCCGACAATCGGAGTGACAAATCCTAATCTCGAAATACGCCAACCCAACATGTACCTTTGGAGACACCTGTAGAGCTCCTTTATAATCACCCAGTTACATTGTGACGTTTGGTAGCACACAAAGTGTTCCTCCGGCAAACAGGAGTTGCATAATCTCATAGTCATACGAACATGTATAAGTCATGAAGAAAGCAATAGCAACATACTAAACGATCGGGTGCTAAGCTAATGGAATGGGTCATGTCAATCACATCATTCTCCTAATGATGTGATCTCGTTAATCAAATGACAACACATGTCTATGGTTAGGAAACATAACCATCTTCGATTAACGAGCTAGTCAAGTAGAGGCATACTAGTGACGTTTAGTTTGTCTATGTATTCACTCAAGTATTATGTTTTCGGTTAATACAATTCTATCATGAATAATAAAGATTTATCATGATATAAGGAAATAAATAATAACCTTATTATTGCCTCTAGGGCATATTTCCTTCAATTTCTATATGACACGTACATATACGGTGCCACACGTCTGTAAGACTTGCCGAATTTCCTTGATCATTGCAGCGTCGGCGTCCGTGATAACACTCTTCGGCATCTTTTGACACATGGACCTCAAAAAAGTCTGCAGCAGCCACACATATGTCTCTTCGGTCTCGTATGAAACTATGGCACAAGAGAAAAACAGTGGCACTACAAGAAGTATGTCAACTTATGACCTTCTGTCAGTGACCCTCGAAGAATTGGTCATAAATTTATGACCATTTTAGACCAATTGGTCAAAAGCTGTTCAGGGGGCTCCAAACCCTAAACCATTGCGACCATTTTGGTCAGAAAGGTCGTAATTTCCTTACACGAAATGGTCACAAAGCAAACAGTGCTAGTCCGCTGCCTTATTTCTAGTTGTTAATGACCAATATAGATGGTCATATCCTTGTAGATTGTGGTGGGTTGTGATGACTAGGCGCCATCTCATCAGTTTTGCCTATGTGTCATGTCCATGTGGCCGTTTTTGCCCTAGGTTGTGAAGCAACCTATATTTCTATCATTCCCAAAATTCCCAAAAAAATCTCATAAATTCTTTGGGGCATATCTTCATCAAATATGTAAAAATCCTTCCTTGCCTAGTTCAAAACTAATTCAACAATATTCATTTTCCTATTCTGTTCACAACAACACTTCATGAAGGAAGTGCTATTTATATATTCTTGATTCCCTCGGAATTTTTGGGCACTCTTTCCTATCCAAATCATTACTGCATGACAAAATTCAGCTCCATTTTCCTAGCAAATCTTCTTCGGCAAATTTCCAAAGTTTTTGTCCACCTAGAAGCATTGTGAAGGAAGTACCTTTTTTATATCTCTAAATGACATGAAATTTATACAGTTCCTTCATATGCCCAAATTATCACCCTCCTCGAAATTGCAGCTCAGTCAAATCATCTATGTGAGCGCAGGTTCAATTTATATTTTATGGCCAAATTGGCACGTTGCAAAGCAAGTGTTATATAGACCCCTCCTATTACCCTCAAACTTTTTGGGCACTCTTCCATACCCAAATCATTGCCACATGATAATATTCAGCTCAATTTTCCTAGTAAATCTTTCTCGGGAAATTTCCAAAGTTTCTACCTCGAGAGAAGCTTTGTGAAGTAAGTACTAGCTAGGCTTACCCAAATGATCTGAAAATTTACCAGCGCATGACCATACCTAAGTAACTTACCTGCACCAATTTTGAGCTCATTTCATTCATCCAATCTCTCTCACTAGTTTTCCCAAGTTTCTGTCCATAAAAGAGCATTGTGAAGGAAGTACTACTTCGGCATGTCCAAATGGTATCAATTTTCTACAATGCTTTCCTATTCCCAAATAACCATCCTCCACAAAATTTCAGCTCACTCCGTTCATTATTTTGAGCCCAGCTTCAACATTCATATTTTTGTCCAGCGTGGTACTTTGCAAAGCAAGTACCACCTAGGATCCTCCTTTTGAGCTCAAATTTGTGAAGACATTCTCCTTAGTAGATGATCATCCTCAGCCAAAACTCACGCCCATTGGCCATCTGCATTTCCCGTACCGCTAATCAAACAATTGGCTGCTATTCATGTTTGAGCATCGATCGGTCTCCTCGTGAGAATCTTATATTGTAATTTTCTTCCTAGCACCAACCTGGGGAGTGCCCAACCCACTAGACATGCCTAGGCCGCCCAGAACACATGGCAACATTACGGTCACGCGGTGACCACGCGACGGGCATGCGAGTTTACGCGCTCTAGAGTTGGGGCCCTCGGCCACCGCCCAAACCTTGATGTATCACCACCAAACCATGTATTTATGATTAAATAGGTCCTTATGTAACTAGAAATGATTTTTGGAAAAAATAAATAGCAAACTATGAGGCAGCTGCAGTTCAAATTTGACCCGCTTCCAACTGAATCGGCGGAAATTTGTCTTTTTCACGAGAGGTGGATCAAAAAATTTTACACCCAACCATTTTGTCAATTGTGCATTCAATATGGCCTAGTATTTTATAAAAATGATTTGGTCCAATTTTGCAACAATTACTTGGTAGTACCTTCACAAAAAAACCTCCTTTCGGGCACTCGAAAAATGGAAAATGGTTTTTTCGTCCAACAAAAATGAAAACTTCCTTAGACAACATTGTTTGCCATTCCAATATGCACTCTTGTGCACAATATGAGATCATTTGAACAAACTATGCCATGAATGTGGCCATAAGATTGATCATTTGGCTTGAAAGCCATTGATCTCCACACATGATAGCTCGTTTCTGAGAACACTTTTTTATAATAATTTCCGTATTACAAGTTTGTTATTTTTCCTAGGAACTTGGCCACATATGATGACACAATGCGAAGGTTTCCCAATTTTTGATTCTTTTTGAATTATTTATGCACGTTACAAAATGAGGTCAAAACGGCGGGAATGACCGTTCCTAGCTAGTGGTTGAATCTTGGAATTTTGTTGGTGTTTCTCTGATTAAAAAGATACTTATGTACCTAGAAATGATTTTTGGAAAAAATAAATAGCATACTATGAGGCAGCTGCAGTCCAAATTTGACCCGCTTCGAGCTGAATCGGCGGAAATTTGTCTTTTTCACGAGAGGTGGATCAAAACTTTTTACGCCCAACAATTTTCTCAATTGTGGATTAAATATGTCCTAGTATTTTAGAAAAATGATTTGGTCCAATTTTGCAACAATTATTTTGGAGGTCCTTCACAAAAAAACCTCCTTTTGGGCACTCGAAAAATGCAAAATGGTTTTTTCGTCCAAAGAAAATGAAAACTTCCTTAGGCAACATTGTTTGCCATTCCAATATGCACCCTTGTGCACAATATGAGATCATTTGAACAAACTATGCCATGAATGTGGCCATAAGATTGATCATTTGGCTTGAAAGCCATTGATCTCCACACGTGATAGCTCGTTTCTGAGAACACTTTTTTAAAATAATTGCCGTATTACAAGTTTGATATTTTCCCTAGGAACTTGGCCACATATAATGACACTATGCAAAGGTTTCCCAATTTTTTGATTTTTTTGAATTTTTTATGCCCGTATCAAAATGCGGTCAAAACGGCGGGCTTGACCGTTCCTAGCTAGTGGTTGAATCTTGGAATTTTTTTGGTGTTTCTATGATTAAATAGATACTTATGTACCTAGAAATGATTTTTGAAAAAAATAAATATCAAACTACAAGGCAGCTACAGTTCAAATTTGACCCACTTCCAACTGAATCGGCGGAAATTTGTCTTTTTCACGAGAGGTGGATAAAAACTTTTAAAACCCAACCATTTGGTCAATTGTGCATTAAATATGTCCTAGTATTTTCGAAAAATGATTTGGTCCAATTTTGCAATAAATATATTGTAGGTCCTTCACAAAAAAACCTCCTTTTGGGCACTCGAAAAATGGAAAATGGCTTTTTCGTCCAAAGAAAATGAAAACTTCCTTAGGCAACATTGTTTTCCATTCCAATATGCACCCTTGTGTGCAATATGAGATCATTTGAACAAACTATGCCATGAATGTGGCCATAAGATTGATCATTTGGCTTGAAAGCCATTGATCTCCACACGTGATAGCTCGTTTCTGAGAACAATTTTTTAAAATAATTGCCGTATTACAAGTTTTTTATTTTTCCTGGGAACTTGGCCACATATAATGACACAATGCGAATGTTTCCCAATTTTTTGATTTTTTTAAATTTTTTATGCCCGTTTCAAAACACGGTCAAAACGACGGGAATGACCGTTCCTAGCTAGTGGTTGAATCTTGGAATTTTTTTTGGTGTTTCTCTGATTAAGTAGATACTTATGTACCTAGAAATGAATTTTGTAAAAAATAAAGAGCAAAATATGAGGCACCTGTAGTTTAAATTTGACCCGCTTCCTACTGAATCTGTGGAAATTTGTATAAATGAACAAAAATAGCTAGAAGGACCGAAGCTGCATACACATTGGTGATCATCCGTAAAATGTGGTATAAACTAAGTGAAAATTTTAGTGATGCCATTTGCAAAATAATTTTGCTAGTTGCTTCACAAAACCCCCTGTTTTTAGCACTAAGAGCTAATTTTAATAAATACCTCATGTTTTGAACCAATCAGGAAGCAGCCCACGGATCACCCTCCTGTAGTCGATCTGAGCCGTCCACACTCTCCCTGAGTCCCTCGATCCAGCGTATCTCGCTCACCTCTCGTCCCTCTCCCACCAACCCTCCCTCCCCGATCCAGATCGGCTTCCCCTCCACCCTTCCTTCTGCCGCTTCCCTCTCTCTCTTCCCTCCGCCGCCTCTAGGGTTTCTCTCCCCGATCCCCAATCCACTAGCGCTCCACTCCTCCCTTGCCGTTGCCACCTCCGGGGCCCGATCCTGGCGACCTCAGGCGGGAATCGAAGACCCCTGTCCGGCGAGATCCGTTGCGCGCAGCGAGATGCATCTGCCTCTCCCTCGATCCCCTTCCCACTCCCTCCCACCACTCATCCATGGCTCCCTCACAAGAAGTCGCGATCACCGCCTCCACCAAGGAGCCATCCAACAACGGCAGCGGCACGGCCGCCGCCCCCAAGACCAAGACGCCGGCCCTGAACGAGCAGTTCCTGTCCTCGATCACGTGCCGGTCGGTGGCGGCGCACCCGTGGCACGACCAAACAGAGGTGATTCATCCTCGACCCCAAGAAGCACATCGATGTCGCTGTCGCAGTCTTGTCCCGCTTCCTCGACCCCAAGAAGCTCGCCAGCCTCACCGACTACTGCGACGACCACATCTACATCTCCGAGGTCCGTCTCTGTCCAAACTCCAAACCTTTCTCTTCTTTTCTGACTGTCAACATGAAAAGGATGATTCCATGGATCTGATCTGACTGCTGAATCCAATTCCTTGGCTTGAATGCAGGAGGGACCCTATCCATCATCCGATTCTGATTGACGACTTCATCTCATCGATCGAGATTCCATGCGAGGCTGTTGACCAAGCGATTCAATCCAAGGGGGTCCTTTTGCATTGCTGATTGAAGTTGTGCTCTCCTTATTAGTCTTTTTATTTTACTGTACTGTATCATCATGCAGACTTGTGGTTTCAGACTTTCAGTTCAGTTTGGTCAGATATATCTCCTACCATTCTCTTCTATTTGTGCTTAATTGATTCCTGGACGGCCGTGGATATCTATCTTAGCCCCATCTATCAAGGGTAATCAATGTACTAGTGCAATGTTGATCTGCATCTTATCTTATCTGTGGGAAAAATGATGGATTCGAATTGCAGGAGCTCTCTTAATTAGCTTCTTCTATCTATCATACACAATTTGCTTGATGTCCATGTTTATCCAGAATGTTTGGTGACCCTACTGCTTCTTTTGCATTGCTCATCTATTGATAGAAATATAGAACCATCGTACATGATCTGGAACCTTTTGATTTCGGTTGCATTGCTCCTATCAGTTGCTTAGTTCATCTATATGTCAATATGTGCTCCTTAGTTGATGCAACCTTTTGATATCAGCGCTACGAATCTGTGTTAAACTAATTTCTAGATGACCGTGGATACCTTAATTAGCTTGGTTAGTTAGTGGTAAATGTGGTATGTTGTGTATTGTTGATCTGCATGTTATATATGAGACAACCAAATCTGATTCAAATTGCCGTTTTAGCGCATGTCAAAATTAGGATTTTGGACATGCTACTAATACTATGTGTTTAATCATTTCCTGGTATGGCATTTGCTTCTTCGGTCATAGGATAGTAATCTGGATTGATTAGTGAATGTGTAGATTGTTTGGTCGTGCACTGCTTGATAGTTTTGATCAACAACGAGCATCTATCTAGGTGGTGTTTTGATCCTCATAATTGTTGTTGTTGTTTCAGTCCATCTGCCATGCGCTGGACAAGCATGTCACTTAATCATGAAGTAAATTGCTCGGTGCAGTATTTTTCTCTTAAGATTTTTTCAGTGTATGTCATCAAAATAAAACTGCAGGCAGTGATCTTCTTGTGTGAGTATATATGTCTGCATTGTATGTTGTTTTTGTGAAAATATGATGATTACTTCCTATGTACTGCATATTGTGTAATGGAGTTTGCTTGTATGGTGTTTGTGAAACTGCGGCCGCCCACGCCCTGCTTCTCCTGGTCTCTGTGTACCCTGCCTGCACACTGTCTGTTTGTGATTTGTTCTAGCAAGTATCTGTTCATGAGAAATAAGATCTCCAGGATTCACTGGAACAACAACTACTTGTTCTAGCATGTTTATTTCAAGCAATTTGTGATCCATGCTGTTTGATGAACCAGTACCCGCGTTGGGAGACTAGTAGGGAACTTGCAAACTTTAGTTTTCTCACCAGTAGTCACTTATCCTGTCGTTCATGTCCATACAACATTTGTCCTTGTTCTATGTTACAACTGCTGCAAAAAATCTATTAATGTTTGATGTGGCTCTATGTCCAGTTCTGTTTCTCTTCTAAAGAAATCCCCTCTTCCTCTTGTGTGCAGCAAGTTGATTGTTTTGTCTCTGTACTATTGTGCAGATTGGCCAAGTGTTCGTCGATCTGCAAGCCGGTTTAAGAGCTAGGATTAGCTGGTCGAATTCAACACGGAGCTAAGTATATGTCAACACATTTCGTCCATCAAGCGCCGCCCCGCCGCCTCCGGCCACCCCGACGACGCCCTCGCCTACGCCAACCTCCACTCCTGCATGAGGTACACATGCATTTCTATTGCTATTGCTCGCACTTTGTTCCTGATGTATTCATTTGACAAATGAACCTAGCAGCATCAAAGTCTAGAATATCCACACCAAAATGCATTGGCATGCTGAACCCTTCCTTAATTAATTCCCATTGAGCAAAGATATTGAACTATGATAATTTGGTTGCAGTATTGCATTGCTGGTGTTTCATGCCATATTCATCATGTCCTGCTCACATGCCTTATGATTTAGTAACTTTGATTGTATTTCTACCACTGCCCTATCTCAGTAAACTGCTTGTTTTTTCCATGGCTAAAGTACTATCTCCTGGAACTATATCTGCCTCCATATGTTCTTACTAGCATTAAATGTTGCAAGTAAAAGTTAGAAATGTAGAATTGTGATATTGTGCTGGGAGCACTCTTGCTACAATCATCAGTTAGATTTCAGCTTTGCATCTTTTCAGTTTTAACTGTTGGTTTACATTAAAACTGTTAAGCAAGTATCAAATTGAGTGCATAGTTTGCAATTTGTCTGTAGTAATCTAGTAGCACATAAGCATCAGACCGTATGTTTTCTTGTAAGCAAACTATATTGATGGTTGCAAGCTCTGTTAAAATATACTAGTGCTACCTTGATTTTTATACTGCTTGCCATTTATTTCTTCATTTGATGTTTCATATGCTTCATTTTAGGCTGTGTGCGTGTGGCGGCGATGCCACTGGGCTCGAGGAGCTGCGATGCGGCAGGGAGGGAGTTGCTTCCTCTTGTCCTGCTTCATGTCCCTGGGGTGGATATAGCTGCGCAGGGGGCGGCCGAGGAGGGTGCAGGCGGCTGCGGCGTGATGAAGAGGAGGAAGAAGGCGGCGGTGGATTTGGGCTGCGTGCGAGTTAGGCTGCGGCGGGGAGCTGCTGCTGTTGGTGCTGCTGAACAGAGGAGGAACTGCAGCTGCTGCTCCCTTGTGTTGTTCCTGGAAGCTTGCTGAGCTACTGCTGCTTGTGTGGCTGCTTCTTGCTGCTGCGGCAGAGAAGGAAAGAGGTGCAGCCTGCTAAACAGTAAGAGCTGGGCTTTACTGCTTTACAGAGTTTTTTTCTGTGGACTTGCTGTTGTGAGCTTGGTTGTGGTGGTGGTTATTACTGTTACATGTTACAAGTAGAGATGCTTCATGATTTAGTCCGTAGCTGCTTTCTATATTCTTTTATTTTGTTTCTAACTCTTTTGGTTTATTGTTAGATGCCTTCGTTCAGTTTGTACGAACACATCTAGAAATGGTGTTTCCTCTCATTTAAGAAGCTCCAGCCTGAAAGTGAAGTCAGGAGTATAGTTGTAGTAGTAGTTATATGTTGTGATAGTATCACATGTAATGGTGAAATGAATTATGTAAAGATTGTGCTCTTAGCCAAAATTGGCATGTCGTTTGAAAATTTTCATTTCTTTGCTGTTCTAACTGAAATAATTGTGTGGAAATTGAAACCTGGTTTGTCTTTAATTGGAACCTGACAAGTGGGACCTAATAGTATTTGGCATCTAAAATGGGCATTTTCCAAATGATATTCATAGGGAAAAAACTAAAAATTAAGGAAATGGACTGTAAAAAGGCTGAGGCCCAATTGAGAAATAGATGCGACCCAAAAAATAAATGGTCTAAAAAAGGATCACGCCCTGGAAATAAAAAGGCTGCAATATTGGGCTTGGCCCATGAACCCAACCAAAAATTGACAGACAAAAAAAACACAAATAGGTTGAATTGTTGGGCTAGGCCCATGTAGAAAACCGAATTGGACCGGGCTGAATCTTGTGTCATGTCAGATTGCCACGCTGGATGCCTACGTGGCCTGGGGAGGTTGCTAGTGACCAAAACGCCACAGTAGACGTATTTTGGTCATAAACGTCTATGACCATTCCAGAAGAAAGGTCGCTATAGTCAGTTTACGACGGCCAGCTTTTGACCTTATGTTTTTGGTCACAAAAAGGTCACAAATGGAAATTTGTGACCATTCAGTGACCAATAGTGGTGGTCACAAGTTGACATATTTCTTGTAGTGTGGTCTTCCGGTGATTATTAAGACCAACAAAAGGTATGAATGGCATACCATACCGGTTCATCTTGTACGTGCTGTCAAATACAAGCACGTCGCTGAAGTCCTCATATTCATGGAGGCTGTTGATGGGCATGTATTTCAATCCTACGCACACATAGGATCATGGTGATGCATAGCAATGAGAGGGGAGAGTGTGTCCACGTACCGTCGTAGACCAAGTGCGGAAGCGTTAGCCCAACACGGTTGATGTAGTCGTACGTCTTCACGATCTGACCGATCCAAGTAGCGAACGCACGGCACCTCCGAGTTCTGCACACTTTCAACTCGATGACGTCCCGCGAGCTCCGATCCAGCAAAGCTTCACAGGAGAGTTTCGTCAGCACGACGGCGTGGTGACGATGATGATGATGCTACAGACGCAACACTTCGCCTAAGCACCGCTACGATATGATCGAGGTGGATTATGGTGGAGGGGGGCACCGCACACAGCTTGGAACAATCAACTTGTGTGTTCTAGGGTGCCCCCTGCCCCTGTATATAAAGGAGCAAGGGAAGGCTGGCCTGCCTCTCTAGGCGTGCCAAAGGGGGGAGGAATCCTCCTCCTAGTAGGAGTAGGATTCCTCCTTTCCTAGTCCTATTAGGAGGGGAAGGAAGGAGAAGGGGTGGAGAAGGAAAGAGGGGGCACAGCCCCTCCCCTAGTCTAATTCGGACTAGGCCCATGGGGGGCGTGTGGCTAGCCCTCGTGGCTTCTCCTCTTTTTTCCTTAAAGCCCACTAAGGCCCATATGTACTCCCGTATTCCCGTAACTCCTCCGGTACTCTCAAAAATACCCGAATCACTCGGAAAACTTTCTGATGTCCAAATATAGTCGTCCAATATATTGATCTTTACGTCTCAGCCATTTCAAGACTGCTCGTCATGTCCCCGATCTCATCCGGGACTCCGAACTACCTTCAGTACATCAAATCACATAAACTCATAATACCGATCGCCACCAAACTTTAAGCGTGCGGACCCTACGAGTTTGAGAACTATGTAGACATGACTGAGACACGTCTCCGGTCACTAACCAATAGCGGAACCTGCCCACATATTCTATGATGATCTTTATGGGTCAAACCGCATAACAATATACGTTGTTCCCTTTGTCATCGGTATGTTACTCGTTCGAGATTCGATCCTCGGTATCGCAATACCTAGTTCAATATCGTTACCAGCAAGTCTCCTTACTCGTTTCTTAATACATCATCCCACAACTAACTCGTTAGTTACAATGCTTGCAAGGCTTATAGTGATGTGCATTACCGAGTCGGCCCAGAGATACCTCTTTGAAAATCGGAGTGACAAATCCAAATCTCGAAATATGCCAACTCAACAAGTACCTTCGGAGACACCTTTAGAGTACCTTTATAATCACCCAGTTACGTTGTGACGTTTGGTAGTACACACAGTGTTCCTCCGATAAACGAGAGTTCCGTAATCTCATAGTCATAGGAACATGTATAAGTCATGAAGAAAGCAATAGCAACATACTAAATGATCAAGTGCTAAGCAAAAGGAATGTGTCAAGTCAATCACATCATTCTCCTAATGATGTGATCCCGTTTATTAAATGACAACTCATGTCCATGGTTAGGAAACATAACCATCTTTGATCAACGAGCTAGTCAAATAGAGGCATACTAGTGACACTCTGCTTGTCTATGTATCCACACAGGTATTATGTTTCCAGTTAATACAATTCTAGCATGAATAATAAACATTTATCATGATATAAAGAAATAAATAATAACTCTATTATTGCCTCTAGGGCATATTTCCTTCAGCTTCACTCCCCGGCAATGGCGCCAGAAAAGAGTCTCGATGACCCACAAGTGTAGGGGATCTATCGTATCCTTTTCGATAAGTAAGAGTGTCGAACCCAACGAGGAGCAGAAGGAAATGATAAGCAGTTTTCAGTAAGGTATTCTCTGCAAGCACTGAAATTATCGGTAACAGATAGTTTTGTGATAAGGTAATTTGTAACGAGTAGCAAGTAATAAAAGTAAATAAGGTGCAGCAAGATGGCCCAATCCTTTTTGTAGGAAAGGACAAGCCTGGACAAACTCTTATATGAAGTAAAGCGCTCCCGAGGACACATGGGAATTATCGTCAAGCTAGTTTTCATCACGTTCATATGATTCACGTTCGGTACTTTTATAATTTGATATGTGGGTGGACCAGTGCTTGGGTACTGCCCTTACTTGGACAAGCATCCCAGTTATGATTAAGCCCCATTGCAAGCATCCGCAAAAACAACAGAAGTATTAAGGTAAACCTAACCATAGCATGAAACATATGGATCCAAATCAGCCCCTTACGAAGCAACGCATAAACTAGGGTTTAAGCTTCTGTCACTCTAGCAACCCATCATCTACTTATTACTTCCCAATGCCTCCCTCTAGGGCCAAACAATGGTGAAGTGTCATGTAGTCGACGTTCACATGACACCACTAGAGGGATGACAACATAAATCTCATCAAAATATCGAACGAATACCAAATTCACATGACTACTTATAGCAAGACTTCTCCCATGTCCTCAGGAACAAACGTAAGTACTCACAAAGCATATTCATGTTCATAATCAGAGGGGTATTAATATGCATAATGAATCTGAACATATGATCTTCCACCAAGTAAACCAACTAGCATCAACTACAAGGAGTAATCAACACTACTAGCAACCCACAGGTACCAATCTGAGGTTTGGATACAAAGATTGGATACAAGAGATGAACTAGGGTTTGAGATGAGATGGTGTTGGTGAAGATGTTGATGGAGATTGACCCCCTCCCGATGAGAGGATCATTGGTGATGATTTCCCCCTCCTGGAGGGATGTTTCCCCGGCAGAACAGCTCTGTCGGGGCCCTAGATTGGTTCCGCCGAGGTTCCGCCTCGTGGCGGCGGAGTTTCTTCCTGAAAGTTTGCTTATGATTTTTTCTTGGATGAAAGACCTCATATAGCAGAATATGGGCATCAGAGGGCCACCAGGGGGCCCATGAGGCAGGGGGCACGCCCAGGGGCGTAGGGCGCACCCCCACCCTCGTGGCCAGGGTGTGGGCCCCCTCTGGTACTTTCTTCGCTCAGTATTTTTTATTAATTCCAAAAATGACTTCCGTGAAGTTTCAGGACTTTTAGACCTATGCAGAATAGGTCTCTAATATTTGCTCCTTTTCCAGCCTAGAATTCCAGATGCCGGCATTCTCCCTCTTCATGTAAATATTGTAAAATAAGAGAGAATAGGCATAAGTATTGTGACATAATGTGTTATAACAGCCCATAATGCAATAAATATCGATATAAAAGCATGATGCAAAATGGATGTATCACAGCACCGTGAAGTTGTGGTTTAGACCGGGGCGGAGCCTCATGATGTCGGTTGTGTTCCTCAAGTCTCAGGTCGGCCTCCCCTTATTGTGCAGCGGGGCAATCCAGCGACGGATGAAATCGGCCCCGATCATCTCGAGAGTGAGCCCGGCCGAGGTGAGGCGATGGATCCTGGTGGTGGCGACCGTGAGCTTCTTGTCGTCGGCACCGACATCGCTCTAGTCCTTCCTGCGGACCAGTGGCTTCCAACGGACCCGGCATAACTCCTGCGGATCCTCCTCCACAATCCAGCACCACTGGCCCGGCCACTATTCCCACCTCTCCTTCTGGGCGCCCTCCGGGTACGTGCACTTGCTCTGGGTCCTTGGAATCCAGGTGACGCAGCCAGAGATGGAGCCCCCTGGCTGGATGTGAGGGGTGAAGTAGTGGCGGAAGAGCGCCGTGCCGGGGTGCACTCCGGCAAAGCCCTCAAAAAGGTGGGAAAAGAAGGCCATGCACTCCACGACATTCGACGTAAAGTCCAGAAGATGGAAGCCGAAGGTGTGCATGATGTCGTTGAAGAAATAGGAGAAAGGGGGGCAGAGCCCACAGGAGAAGTAATCGACGAAGAAGGGTTGCCGATTTGGGGCGTCCTTGGGAAAGGCGGCGGGGATGATATGCGCGGCGGGGTGCCCCGACGTCTCCGTCCCCCATAGGGGCCTGAACTTATCCTTGAGGGTGAGCGCGTCGACCGTCAAGGTGAAGAGAGCACACATTCCATCCGCATCTCCACCAACTCACTCTCCGGCGCCTCCTTCCCCCGACGTCCTTGGCCGCTCCCTTGCCTTGCTTGTCTTGGGAGCCATGGCGGCTAAGGGAGGGGGAGTAAGGGGTCGAGAACAATAGGGCGCAGTGGTGGCGGCGGCGAGCGGAGGCGTAAGTTTCGGTTCGTGCTTGGAGAAGAAGAGGGGAACGACGGTTCCAAGATTGGAAAGGGCGCAGAGGGTAAATGAGCAGCGCCCCTGTAGTTTTCCCTTTTTTATGGGGAAGACGCGGGCCACCTCTTTACTATTCACCGCGGGGTGACGCAAGCATGCTGCGGTCATTCCACGCACGACCCCCACGTCGCGCACTCGATGCGGGGCGTGGGGAAGCGCAACTGGCGAAAAAGTTACCGCAGTTAAAACTCTGTCGGGCATGCCCGCGCACCGTTCTGGGCCTGGCCCAACAACGCTCCCCGCTTATGTGTGGCCCAGACCCGGGGGCTCCTGTCGGTGTACAAAAGTAGGGGCCCTTCTGTACCCCTTTACTTGTGCACAGGTAGTCGTAACCACACCTGCGGCCGGGCTCGGCAGGGCAGAGGAGGCAAAGATACAAGGTTGCCGAGCTAGCACCCGAGCCAAAAGTATAAAGAGCAAAGGGACAATGTGGGCTTCCCCCGGCGAGAGCCTTGCCGGGATGGCCTATGTGGCCCCGGCAAGAGCCTTGACGGGGCAACTTGCCCAACACCTGCAAGACAGCCACCCTTGAGCCTGAGAGTTATGACGCCATCGATAACGTCAAGACCAAGGCTCGGGAGCGCCTCCTTGGTGGGATGCAGCTCTTGGTGAAAACCAAAGGCCTGCAAGCCTAGATGAGCACCAGAAGACGAGGACCCTTGGCAAGATCCTTGCCGGGGACGCCCACGAGGCCAGGCCCGCACTTACCAAAGCTTCGCTGCCCCATGCCCGTTCCGACGTGGCAACCAGCCTACCAAGTAGGCACACACATGCGTGGCAGCATGCAGCTTCTAGGCCAACCAGCCAAGCACCTGCGTGATGGCATGCAGATCTTCGTGAAGACCCTGCCACAGCACCAGCTTAGCAGCCGGCTAGCTAGCGCGGCGTTGCATGCCTCGTCACCTTGGACGCGTCTCGAAGCAAGGCGAGGCGGCGAGGGACGGGACGAGCTTCTTTACCATCCCTAATAAAGCAAGAGGACACATAGGCGGCGCATTAAATGCGTTTGTCCTAGGATGTCACGAGATAGATTTGTACACTGTACATACTTTCCACCACCTGTGTGCCACTGTGGCAACCCCTTTGACATATAAAAAGAGGCCCGAGGCGTACTGAGGAAGGATTCGGATTTTTTGGACTGGGCATGCACCGCAGCTAGTTCAAGAGCTCAAGAACACTAAATACACATAAAGCAGGATTAGGGTTTTACGTATCGCTTACGGCCCGAACCTGGGTAAAAAATTCCATCAAGTTGATCTTCTAGACCCGCTCTTTGCAGCCCCACGCCCCGCAACCGTAGAAGGGATTCCGTCGAGGGATTCCATAGGTGTCGTTCCAGAACCATGACAGAGTGCTTTTACATTCCTCTTTTTTAGCAACGTGCTTTATGATTCGCGCTAACCATAAGTGGAAAATCATAGAAGCACCGAGAGTCATCAGAGCTTTAGGCCTGAACAAATTTCCTCTTTGTTTCTTTTGGAAAATCTCTATAGGCCTCTTCTCCATGTTTTCCCTCTGCAGCGGAAGATACTTGGCCCAATGTCTTTGAGATGACATCATTTTTAGACAAACTCCATCTGGAAGACATGGGTAGGAATCACGGTGGAAGTACCAATTCCATTGTCGAATGTAGATTGTGGTTGATGCTACGACTATAGTTTGGTGTATGTAAGCCCAAGTGTGTCACATAATTACGCTGATGATCATAGGTCTATGCAAACCTGATATATAAGGAATTTTTAGACAAATACACTTTTTATGTTCTGAACATAATACGAAAAGAAATCTTTCACATAGAGGATGATACAAATATGTGCATGTAAAAAATTGAAATTTAATCAAGACCGTATGCGACCTTTAATCAAGACCGTATGCGGGTACAGGAACGTATTATGTAGTCTCCACCATAGATCGATGAAAGAGTCCTGATGGTCAGGCGAGTTGATGTTCCTTAATCCTCTCATCCAAGCCCCATTTGCTAAAGCCTCGCGCACCGAAAATTGCTTAGATCTGGCCAAATGGAATAGATTAGGTGCCAATTCACATGCTGCAATGCCAGAGAGCCATCTGTGAGTCCAGAATTTTTGCAGTTGTGCCATCTCCCTGAGGGATCGAGGTGCAGGCCGCGAAGAGATTCAGATTGGCCTTCTCGCAGGGCACAGGGGTTCCTTTCCAGGGCCAGTCCGAGCTGTCCCACTCATACCAAGGCCACCTTAGCCGAAGGGCTCTGCTAAAGGCCTGAACATCCTTGATGCCAAGGCCCCCCACACTCGTTGGAGCGCAAATTCTCTTCCAGTTGACGAGGCATTTTCCTCCATGGGCCTCTTCATCAGCAGCCCAAAGGAAATTCCTCCTCATCTTGTCAAATTTCTTAGTGAACCAGGCATTGGGGGCAAAACAGGTAAGGAAGAAGGGATCGTAGCTGTGCGGACTGAGTTGATGAGGTCAAGACGGCCAGTCCGGTTCATGAGCTTGCCTTTACAAATGCTCAATTTACCCGCACTCTTGTCAAGCAGAGGCTGCAGATCAATCCTCCTGAGATGCCTAAATGAGAGGGGCAACCGTAAGTATTTGCAAGGGAAGGAGCCAACCGAGCCCTCAAAATCCTCAAGGAGGCCATGCAGCTCATCTTGGTGGCAGCGGATTGGGTATAAGACACATTTTGTAGGGTTGATACATAGGCCAGATATGCTACCAAAGACATCAAGGATCCTGAGTATGATCTTAGTCTGCAAACGGTCAGGAGAAGCAAAAATTGCAGCATCGTCTGCATAAAGGCTTGCTTTCATTCTAACAGTATTCTGAGGAATTGGGTGGAGCAGGACCCTCCTTGTAGCATCATCCAATATCCTTATCAGGGGGTCCATAGCCAGGATAAAAAGCATCAGAGACAAAGGATCTCCCTGTCGCAATCCCTTGTTGTGAGTAAACACTGGCACAGGGCAACCATTAAGCAGAATGCGCGATGTGGAGGAGGCAAGCAACTGACTGATGATATCTCTCCATCGTTGTCCAAACCCATAAGCCTTCATGACATAAATCAAGTATGGCCAAAGGACTGAGTCAAACGCCTTTGCGAAATCAAGCTTCAGGAAGACGAGGGGGATATTCTTTTTGTGTGCAAGTTTGATAGTGTTCTGGTCATAGAGGAAATTGTCTTGGATGGATCTCCCACGAATGAAAGCGCTCTGAGAGCAGGATATCAGCTTTTCAAGCTCCGGACCCAGCCGATTTGCCAGCAACTTGCATAATTTTTTTGCAAAACTGTGAATTAAGCTGACTGGCCAAAAGTGAGAAGCACTTCTGGACGAATCAATCTTTGGCAACAAAACAATGTGTGCGAAGTTGAGCAGTTTCCAATTGTCCCCTCTGAGGCAAAGCAGTTGGTTGACAGCAGCCACCAAGTCATCCTTAATAAGATTCCAAAATATCTTGAAAAAATTGCCAATGAAGCCATCAGGTCAAGGAGCTTTTTCATCATGCATATCGGAAACTGCCTTTTTAATTTCCTCCACCGAGAATGGCAAGTCTAAGTGTTGTACGTCCATGGAAGGGTGTTGCAGCAAATCCCAGTTAATTACCCTCCTCCTTGCCCCCGGTGAACTAGAATGGATTTGAAATGCTGCAGTAGAATGTCTTCCTTCAGCTTGTGCTCCATTACATCTCCATGTTGGCCAGTCAGAACAGGAATATGGTTTTTTTCTTCTGCGCCCATTAGCTCGGAGGTGGAACAATTTGGAGCTCGCATCACTTGCTTTGATCTGGGAGATTCTCGAGCGTTTGCGCCAAGCAATCCGCTCCAAGGCAGCGATCCCCAACAGCCTAGCCTTGAGAGATCTACGAAGCGCCCATTCAGGGTCCGAAAGCTCCCAGCTTTCCATTGCCATGTCCAAGTTGAATATAACCACGTTTGCCACATTGAAAGCCAGATTTGCAGAAGTTTTGATCGTTTTATCCCACTTTTCCAAGGCTCTGGCACTGCGAGCCAACATGGAATGCAGTCTCCTCACCGGCTCAATAGATCTTAGGGGCTTGTTCCAACTTTGCGCGACCACTGTATCAATGCCCGCCATCTTTAACCAGTATGCCTCAAATCTGAACCCTTTGAAAATTTTGACATCCATTTTCTTATGAACCAGGGGGAAGTGGTCAGAGATGGCAGAGGATGCCGGAGTTAGCTGTTATTTGGGGTATCTCAGCTCCCAATCATTGGAGATGAGAACACGATCAATCTTCGTAAGAGTTGTGCCAGCTTGCTCATTGGACCAAGTGAACTTTTTACCAACAAGCGGCAAGTCCCTCATTTCCATCAGGTCAATGGTGTTCCTGAACTGACCCATCATCCGCAAATTAATATTGGAGTTGCTCTTCTCATCAGCTTTGGAGATTAAATTGAAATCCCCAACCACCAGCCATTCACTAAGAACTAGAGGCTTCAGCGCTGCAAGCTCCATGAGGAAGCGCAACTTATCAAGAGAGCTTTGGTGACCATAGACGGCAGAGATTTTCCAAGAAGCATAGTTAGATTTGTCTGTAATGGTTTCCTAAAGAGTGAATTCATCAGGCACCAAAAGCAAAGGCTCAATCGAGAAATCTGCAGAAACAGCAATCAAGATGCCTCCTCGGGTGCCATCCGCAAGCTTGAAAACAAAATTATATGAAAATCTGGCACCAACAGATTCAGCCACAAGGGCCCTGCCCATCAGTTCCATTTTTGTCTCTTGCAAGCAAATAATGTTACACTTAAACTCATCAATCATTTTGGCTACTGCCCTCCTCTTAGTCGGGTTGTGCACTCCCCTCACATTCCAGTTAAAAAGGCTTAAATCCATAAATACCAGAACATCTCCCGCTGCCAACTGACAGCTGGCACAATCCATTTCATCTGCCTAAACAACAGAGAAAACCACAACATCCAGGAAGGAGCGGATCTGGTCTAACACTCCGTTGGGGCCATCATCCGCTCTTGCCTCCTGAGCCGCGTGGCTTCTTGGGCCGCCCTGCCCCAGCCCAGCATCTACAGCCGTCATGCAGGAGAGAAGGCATGACCCAGCATCCAGGCCCAAGCCCATCTCCGGCTGCGTCCCACGTGACCCATTGGCTCGGACCAAAGCCTCATGGTGAACGGAGGGATCTTCTTCAGATATTCGGTCCATGCACTCCCACTGGTCATCCAGCTCCAGCAAATCGACGCACGCCGCATGGGGAGCAGTTCCACAGCCAACGACAGAGTCCCACGGCCCAAACTTTCATGGGAATGGCAGCTGTCTCTATGTCCCACACCGTCTTGCGGCTCTTCGGTTGCCAAAAAAGTGGCTGACGTCAACGGATTCTGGGCCTCCCCGGGGATGCAAGACAGCAAGGGGGCACCGGCGGAGCCCAAGAATGGGTCGCCGGTCATCGACGGCGAGGCGGAGAACTCGGTGTCGATGAGAGGCAGCGCGGTGGCAGCGCAAGTCCTCTCGTCGCCGCCGGCCCTGGAAGCAAACCGTCTGCCCCCGCTGAAGGAGTTGGCGTTGCTGTTGCCATCACTGGAGTAGCCCGCATGCCCATGACCATACTACCGCCTCACGTAACCCTGCCTGGGAGGGTTTCTGCTCGAACCCGAGCCGCCACCGCTGGCGCCATCATCTCCACCTCCACCTTGCTCCGAGAAATGAAGGTGCGAGTGTGCCGGTGCTCTGGGCGAAGGTGTGGGGAAGTCTCCATCTTCGTAGTGCAGGTAGCAGCGATATTCCCACTTTGCTGGCCAGGAGGGGGCGGTGGAGATCTCTGAAGGCATGCCTCTTATGTCACTTCCCCAACTACGCCTGCTGTCGGAGCTCGAGTCTGGCGGATAACGGAAATCCACCACCCTAACCAGATGGATGAGGATAGGGTGACCAAGCACACCAATCTGGCCCCAACGCACAGGCACCTCTTCAAAGATCCCGATCTCCGGGAAGTTTCTCTCCGGCAAGCTTCTCTCTTGTGGCTCTTCAAGCTGCAGAACCCCTCTAGTCTTGAGCTTTAGGATATCATCTGTCCACACCCACAGCCGTAGGTAGCATGTCTCCTCCTTCGACCGCATCTCCGAATCTATGCCATAAATGATCATCGAAGGATCGAACAGATTGCGCACGGACTCCATATCCCAGGCATGCTCCGGCACACCCTCCAAGCAGACTCTAACCTTGAAGGGCATCTTGGAGGGGATGGCGCGGCGGAAGCGCGACCAGGGCGAGAGAGCGAAGGACACCTTGCCAATGGTGAGTGGCCCTTGGATGGCCATGGCGGAGTCGTGGACGCTTCCATTGTCGAAGATGAGCAGATATTCACCCGTCGCCCGCAGGGAGACCTTAACGACGTCGATGTGGATTCGGAACCGCTGAGCCATCGCGTGCTTGCCAGCAGTGAGCCCGATGGAGGGGTGGAAACCGACGACGGCAACCAGCACGCTGCCTCTGGCGAGGCGTCACTCCTCCTCAGCTTGAGAGGCGGAACGGCAAGCAGAGGCCATCACCAGGCAGCGGCGCACCTCCATATCAGCAGCAGGCGCGTCCATGGGAAGGCGGACGGCACCGGGGGGCAGGGGGGCCCGGGGGTGGAGGCGGGAGCGGGTGGAGCGCAGAGGTGGAGAGCCGGTAGCTTGGGGTTATGTTTTTGATCAAGAAGATTCTTTAGCTATTTTAGCTTGCAGAAATAGAAATGAACTCAAAAGGTTATTAGCTAAATGGAGTAAGCAATCTCTAAATGCTAGAATGAAACCTGAGCCTGCTTTTGCTACTACACCTATCTGTGTTACTGATAAGGATTATGAATTCCCTGTTGATCCTCATATAATTACTTTGGTTGAATCTGATCCTTTTCATGGCTATGAATCTGAAATTATTATGGCACATCTTACTAAATTAAATGATATAGCCACCCTGTTCACTAATGATGAGAAATCTCACTACTTTTATATCCTTAAAATATTTCCATTCTCATTAAAGGGTGATGCTAAGATATGGTTTAATTTTCTTGATCCTGTTTGTGTGCGTAGTCCCCAGGATATGATATATTACTTCTCTGCTAAATATTTCCCTGCTCATAAGAAACAAGCTGCTTTAAGGGATATATACAATTTTGTGCAAATTGAAGAAGAGAGTCTCCCACAAGGTACTTAATGCTTTGCCTGATCATCCTCTTAAGAAAAATGAAATACTTGATATTTTTTATAATGGACTAATCGATGCTTCTAGAGATTACCTGGATAGTTGTGTTGGTTCTATTTTCAGGGAAATAACACCGGATGAAGATGAAATTCTATTGAATAATATGTTGACAAATGAAAATAATTGGACACCTCCTGAGCCAATTCCCGAGCCTATTCCTAAACCAACTCCGAAGAAAAGAGGTTTTCTATTTCTCGGTCCTGAAGATATGCAAGAGGCAAAGAAATCTATGAAAGAAAAAGGTATTAAAGATGAAGATGTTAAGAATTTACCTCCTATTGAAGAAATACACGGTCTTAATTTACCGCCTGTTGTAGAAACATATGATCTTAATCCATTACCTATTCAAGAAATACATGGTCTTGATAACCCGGCACAGGTAGTAAAGGTAAATTTTGTCTATAGATATGATAAAGCTGAAATCCCATTTACTAAGTTTGCGAGCCCATGCTTAGATGAGTTTGATAAATTTATGGTTAAGCAGGAAGATTTTAATGCTTATTTTGGTAGACAATTGAAATACAATTCAAATATGCTTGAACACTTGGGTGATTATATGGCTAATGTCAAAGGTGAACTTAAACTTATTAGTAAACATGCTTCTATGGTTACCACTCAAGTAAAACAAGTAATTAAGGCTCAAAATGATTTGCTCAATGAATTGAATAGTAAGAATAATGATAATGCTGTTAGAGTTATGACTAGAGGTGGTAAAATGACTCAGGAACCTTTGTATCCCGAAGGCCACCCTAAGAGAATTGAGCAAGATTCTCAGAGAAATAATATAGATGCACCTAGTCTTTCTAAAAGGAAGAAAAAGAAAAATGATAGGACTTCATGCTTCTAGTGAACCTGTTATTAATACACCCGAGAATCCAAATGATATTTCTATTTTTGATGCTGAAACTAGTAATGACAATCTGGTAATGAACCTGAAACTAGTGATAATGTTAATGATAATGTTCATGATGATGCTCAACCTAGTAATGATAATGATATAGAAATTGAACCTGTTGTTGATCTTGATAACCCATAATCAAAGAATCAATGTTATGATAAGAAAGACTTTGTTGCTAGGAAACACGGTAAGGAAAGAGAGCCTTGGGTTCAGAAACCCATGTCTTTCTCTCCCAAACCATCCAAGAAAAAGGATGATGAGGATTTTGAGCGGTTTGCTGAAATGATTAGACCTATCTTTTTGCATATGCGATTAACTAATATGCTTAAAATGAATCCTTATGCTAAGTACATGAAAGAAATTGTCACTAATAAAAGAAAGATACCGGAAGCTGAAATTTCCACCATGCTTGCTAATTATACTTTTAAGTGTGGAATACCAAAGAAACTTGGGGACCCAGGAGTACCCACTATACCATGCTCCATTAAAAGAAACTATGTTAAAACTGCTTTATGTGATCTTGGAGCCGGTGTTAGTGTTATGCCTCTCTCTTTATATCATAGACTTGATTTGAATAAGTTGACACCTACTGAAATATCTTTGCAAATGGCTAATAAATCAACTGTTATACCTGTCGGTATTTGTGACGATGTGCCTGTTGTAGTTGCAAACGTCACTATTTTAACGGACTTTGTTATTCTTGATATTCCCGAGGACGATAATATGTCTATTATTCTTGGAAGACCCTTCTTGAATACTGCAGGGGCTGTTATTGATTGCACTAAAGGCAATGTCACTTTTCATGTTAATGGTAATGAGCATACGGTACATTCCATCGATTATTATTGGAGGTTTTGAATTTCCTCTACATACCGTCAAAAAGAAATATGATATTATTATTATTGGGGATGTGCATATCCCCGTTGAGGTAACATAGTGCTATTCGAAATTTCTCCGGTTCCATGTTATTCGGAATGAGTTCGTTAACAAGACTTGATCAGCCTTGTTAGTAGATTTCTTTTGATGATCATGAGATGGATGAAGTTAGAAAACACAACTCTCTGTACCCTCCTTTTACTTTCTGTTATTTATATTAAATAAAATAAAAATAAGTATTTTCCGTCTGTTATCTGAATTATCCGTGCAATATAAAAATACCACGAAAATAAAAGTTCTCCAAATGCCCTGAAATTTAAATATGATTTCTTCTGGAATATTTGAGAATATTTAGCACTGAGAACACAACACAGGGGGCATCCACCTGGCCACGAGGGTGGAGGGCGCGCCCTACCCCCCTGGGCGCCCCCTGCCTCGTGGGCCCACGGTGGCCCTCCTCCACTTATTCATGCACCCACACACTCCTTCTTCCTCCCACAAACACCAATATCCATCTCAAACCCGAGTCCAAGCTCATTTTGCTGCCATTTTCGATCTCCTTGCTCAAAGTACCTCTCACAAAACTGCTTGGGGGGATTGTTCCTTGGTATGTGACTCCTCCATTGGTCCAATTAATTTTTGTTCTAGTGTTTTATTCATCGCAAATTTGTGCTGCCTGGGTGACCATGTTCTTGAGCTTGCATGTCAAATTTATATGGTTCCAAGTAGTTTTGATGCATGATATAGGCTCTAGGCACTTGTAGGAGTTGTTGCTATCAATTTTGTTGAGCTTGGCTCACCTTTATTTGAAGTTACTAAAAATTTCGGAATTTTTCAGAAAATAATGAAGAGATTTTTGAGGGGCTCTTCGAGCCGAAGCTCGAAGGAAAAGCAAAATAAAGAAGCAAAGAAGCCCAAATATAACCTGCCTCGCACCGCGGAGGTTCGGCCATGTGAATGGCTTTCCGATGATTTCTTGAAAGCAGCCGGGATTTATGATGATTTTTATGAATTGGCTGAGAATGCAGGCCTCACCGCCTTCCTCCACGACCAACGCAAACAGTATCTCTTACTCATCAATATCTTTGTGCAAAACTTTCATTTCCATGCTATGAGCTCACCACCTGCGGTGGAGTTTTATTTATATGATGAGCATAAGGACATGTCACTTTATAATTTTTGTCAGGTTTGTTTGATCCCTTTCGAGGGCACAATAGAGGAACCACATCGCGGTGATGTGGATGGGTTTATTGTTTCCGATGCACGAATCACTAGCATACATTTTCCTGTTTTACGCTACTTTGCAATATTTGCTAGTCGTTGCTTAATTGGTCGTGGAAACTGTGGAAACCTTAGTGTTCCTGATATTATTATTTTGTTTCATGGTTTATTCTGTGATAACTCTGTTAGTATGGGCGGTATTATTGCTAAACGGTTAAGTCTGAACCGTACAAAGGGCCCCATCTTTGGAGGAATCTATGCTTCACGCCTAGCTGCACATTTTAACATACCCATTAGGCACTATGAAAAAGAAGAAAAATTGTTGCCCAGTGTTTATTTAGATTATAAGAGTACGGTAGCGCATGATTTTATTATAAAGAATAGGGAAGGGGAGCTTAAATACATATTGTTCTTTGATAAAAATCACCCTGAGACTATTACCCCGCCTGCTCCTTCGTTGTTTGATTTATCTGCAGGCAAGTACCTTGTTCTGCTAGAGGTCATTCACGCCTACCGGAACCCTACATCAGCCACAGAGCCAGAGTCGGAACCAAAAGATGATCCTCCACGACAGTCTAATTACCAGTGGCAATCAGAGTCTTCTTCTTCGCAGTACGACCCCAACTATTACTACTTGTCATTAACCCGTGCGACTGCACGGGCTAGGTAATTACATGTTCCATATTAGCGTAAATTTAAAAGTTTATTTCACTTTTCTCTAATCAACTTTTATATGAGTCCATGTTCTCTCCATCTACATTAATGCTTACAGTATATATAATAATAAATAATTTAAAAAACTAGAATTAAAAATATAGTGTCTGGATATTTGAAATATATATATATATATATATATATATATATATATATATATATATATATATATATATATATTATCAATTTTACAACCAAAGAAGCACTAATGTTGAGAGACACTGAGGAAGCACTAATAAATCTGAGTTAATTATGTTCCTTTGACCTGCAGACTATTTCCCTCTTTTCTCAAGTAGAGATTGCAAGAAAATCTAATGGCACTATTGACATGCAGGTTCCTACCCAACGTCAAGGTCGCCTACGCCATCGACTGAGCCAGTGTATGATCCCCGAATACAGCTCAAACTATACAGAGTGGACTCCGATGGAGCCGACAACACATCTAGCTTCCTAGCTCCTTCTAGGCAAAACTCTTTTTCTACTATGAGGATTGAGGTCCCTCTTTTTTTACGTGCATGTAGTTTTTTCTGGATGTGGATACTTTGTTAATGTGAGGCATGAGAACTCTTTGTTAACGTGAGGCATGACGATTTTTTTATATTGCCTGAGGACTTCTTTTCTTTACACGTATTTATTTCACTATTCAAGGAAGAAGGCGCGTTGTTTTTGTTTGTACAAAAGACGTGACCATTGCTGACTCTTTTTTCTACGTGTGGAGAAAAAGGAACGTTATTTTTATTCTGAAAGAATTAGACCTTGGTTTTTTTAAGAAAACATGGATCTGGGCATTACAGAAATTAGACCTGGGCATTAATTTTGTTTGAGAAAATTTAGACTTGAGCATTGTGGATTCTTTCTTGTACATGCGGGCTCAATCCCATTTTTGTGCGTGGTATTTTCATAATCAGGTAACATCTTCTAAAAGACCGGACCATTAAAATTTACTCTAAAGGCTAATTTAATTTTTCTATTGTAAATCAACGTGAGGCCTCTTACTGTGCCTCGTAAGATATAAGATATCTATGTGGACGGTGCTCAGATTTTTATTTATTTAAGGGACACGTAATGTACATGAGATGTTCTGATTATATGCAGAAAGATGTTTTTTTTCCTAAAAGAGATGCACGTGGGTACACCTCACGCACGTCAAATCTATCAGGAAATCACATCCTACATGTAATCTACGTGAGATAAGATGTTTTTTTAATTAAAAGAGATGCACGTGGGACAATAGCTCAGGACTCCTAAAGAACTTCATCCAACGGCTGTAGATAATTAATATGGAGATCTAACGGACAATTTTCTTAGTTTGTGAGGATTAATGAGGAGCCTTGTATGGTGCCTTCAATTAGTAAATATAAGATATAAGATATAAGATATAAGATGGATATCCACCAGGCCAACCGTGGCCATAGACCAACTTAGGCCAAAAGCATAAACTTGGGGGAGTACGTATTTCTCAACGATATTATATTCATGTTCACACACTCATTGCTAGATGTCGGTGCTCATACTTTTTCATTGTATCATCCATGCTAGTTTATTTTTCTTTTTATGATTTCTTCTTGTGTGCTTAATAAACCTTAAGAAAAACAAAAAAAAATTAGTTTTAGCTTTTAGCTAGTGTTAATTTCCATGCTTGTAGTAGTATTAAAAAGAAAACCTAAAAAGATTTCATGTTCTTCTTTTTGCTTGTTGGGAGTTTTCCCGTGTAAATAGTTTTATTTCTTTTCTTTCCTTTGGGGGTCGATAGGAGAAGACCATGATTTAATTCACTAGTAGAAAACAGGGCTTTGGTCCAGGTCGGGTCAGCCCATTAGTCCCGGTTCAGTCTAGAACCGGAACCAATGGGGGCATTGGACCCGGTTCGTGAGCCCAGGGGGCCGGCCGGGCCACGTGGGCCATTGGTCCCGGTTCGTCTGGACCTTTTGGTCCCGGTTGGTCGGACGAACCGGGACCAATGGGCCTGGCTCCTAGCCCACCACCATTGGTCCCAGTTCGTGGCATGAACCGGGACCAAAGGCTCCCCTTTAGTCCCAGTTCATGCCACGAACCGGGACTAAAGGGTTTGCCCAGAGTTTAGTCCCACCTCGCCAACCGAATGGGCGCCCACACCTGTTTATAAGCCCATCCCTCTCTACGTTGTTGAGCTCCTCTCAAAGTGAAAATAGATGCACCTATAGAGAAAATTGGACCTAAATTCATAAATAGAAATTAATTATGAATTTATGTTTAATTTTCTCTATAAGTGCATCTATGTTCACTAACAGAGAAGTTTTTATTTTTTGTGACCTAAAAGAAAAAAGAAATCACTAAAAAAACTATAAGTATTTAGTTCTAAGTAGAAATGAAAAAATAAATAGAAAAAAAGAAAAACAAATGCCTATAATATTTGTTATGACTAACTAAAATTACCAAATTGAGTAAAGTTATTCATAAACTAGTGATTCACACAAATTTTAAAAAATTCAAATTTTAACTATTCAAATTTTAAAACTAATGGCACTAATAGAAAGTTTATAATTTTTGTGACCTAAAATAAAAAAGAAATCACTACACAACAAAAAAAACAAAAAAAGTGCCACCTACTATTAAATAGCGGGAAAAAGATTGACTCAAAAATCAATTTTAACTATTCTACAAAGTGTTTTCACACAAACTTAGTAAACTAGTGATTCATAAACTAGTGATTCACACAAATTTTAAAAAATTCAAATTTAAACTATTCAAATTTTAAAGCTAATGGCACTAACAGAAAGTTTATAATTTTTGTCACCTAAAAGAAAAAAGAAATCACTAAAAAACAATAAGTATTTAGTTGTAAGTAGAAACGAAAAAATAAATAGAAAAAAAGAAAAAAAATGCCACCTACTGGGCCAGCACGGCCTGAATAGTGATTCATAAACTAGTGATTCACACAAATTTTAAAAAATTCAAATTTAAACTATTCAAATTTTAAAGCTAATGGCACTAACAGAAAGTTAATAATTTTTGTCACCTAAAAGAAAAAAGAAATCACTAAAAAACTATAAGTATTTAGTTCTAAGTAGAAATGAAAAAATAAATAGAAACAAAGAAAAAAATGCCACCTACTGGGCCAACACGGCCTGAATACGACTAGAAACCCAACCATGGGCCAGGATTCAGGCCCGCAGCAGGCCCAGTAGGCCCATAGGCATTGCAGTGTCCAATTAGGCCCATAAGCCTGCATTTCAGAGGAGTTCGAGTGGGAAGAGGCAGCGGAGCTTATAAACAGGTGCTGGTCACTCTCAACTAGCGAGGTGGGACTAAACTCCCACCACCGCGCCAGCGCAAGGCCATTGGTCCTGGTTGGTGGCACCAACCGGGACTAAAGGGGGGAATTGGTCCCGGTTCGTGACAGAAACCG
>NC_041390.1:20003919-20024893 GCF_002162155.2 Triticum dicoccoides
ACCAACCGGGACTAAAGGGGGCATTCGTCCTGGTTTCTGTCACGAACCAGGACCAATGCTTCGTCTACATAAGTAGCACTTGTGAAATTTTTCATTCAGTTTGTTCTTCCCCGCCCGACGACACCGCCAGGCTGCGCCTCGCCATCGCCCCTGCCTCCGACGCCGTCGCCGCCCCGTGCCCCCCTGCCTCCTCGCCGCCGACGCCGTGCCCCTCACCGTCGCCGTCTCCGCGCCCATCGCCCGTCGCGCTGCACCCCCTCACCGTCGCCGTCTCCGCGCCCATCACCGTCGCCGTCGCCGCGCCCCTCACCGTCGCCCCCGTGTCCTGCCGGCCTCCTCGTCGATCGCCGCCCCGGCCCGTTGCGTAATTTCCTATTTTAGATGTGTAGTTAATTTAGATGTTTAATTTAGGATGTAGAGTTAATTGAGTTGTAGTAGTTAATTTAGATGCGTAGTTTAGATGTATAGTTAATTGAATTGTTGTAGTTAATTTAGATGTATAGTTTAGATGCAAAAGTTAGAATTTTGTACTGTTCATACATTTTTTTGGTGATATTATTGTTGCATATGCAAAAGTTTGTGTGTTCATATATATGCAAAGAATATGAAAAAAATTTCATAGAATTTTTATGAATTTTTTTGTTGTAATTTTGTTCATAGAATTTTTATTTTGTTCATAGATTTTTTATGATTTTTTTCTGTTGTAATTTTGTTCATAGATTTTTTATGATTTTTTTCTGTTGTAATTTTGTTCATAGAATTTTTATGATTTTTTTGGTTCATAGAATTATCTTTGTCAATTTACGTATATGTTCATATTTAGAAGAAAAAGAAGGAGAGAAAAAAGGAAAATAAGAAGAGGAGGAAGGAGAAGAAGAAGAAGAATATGAAGAAGAGGAGAGGAATAACAGGAGAAATAAATAAGAAGATGAAAAAGAAGAAGAAAAAGAGGAGAAGAAGAAGGAATACTTCTTCTCCTCTTTTTTTTTCTTCTTCTTCCTCTTCTATTCCTTTCTTCTTCTGCTCCTCTTTTCTTCTTCTTCCTCTTCTTATTTTTGTTATCGGGTATGTCGTTGTCGATATACCCCCCTCCCCGATAACTTTTAGTAATTAGTACTACTTAGAAAGTGTTTAATGGAATTAGTTAGAACTAGGTAAACTTGTTTATTTTTAGTAAGTACTACATTATTCTATTTATAGTAAGTGCTTAGTAGTTGAACTAGTTGATTTAATAAAACTGGTTTATTTTACTATAGAAGTAGTTTATTTTTAGCAAGAAAATTAATAGAACTAGTTTATTTTTTTAGTAAAGCAATTATTCCCGCATCGACGTGGACGATGCCTATCCCGCATCCTCATCGTCAAGTCGGCGGAGGACGACACCTGCTTGACCAGATGGGCCATGTCCGGGACTGGGCTCCGCCGGGGTGGTACTGGGAGGCGCTACCTTTCGGGGGGCGTAGCTTGGTGAGGAGCCAGCCCATCGTTGACCCGATCCTTGTTTGGTGGCGGTCGCATGGGCCAGTGACGGTGTCGAGGCTTCTGGACACCGCGAAGGTGGTACGTCACCGTGTCAGCGAGGAGGACCAGCACGTCCGTCGCTACATGGTTGCGTTGGAGGGCAGGTTCGAAAATACCTGGCAGGTTCTTCAGGGATCTCACTGGAGCTATGATCCTGTGATGGTTCCTTCCCTTTGGGTGTCCACCGCCCGCGCCGATACCCGTCGGGCGCTACGGTTCTAGCTGTACTGGCGATATGTATGATAGTATTCGACGTGTATTAGTGATAATATTCGATGTACGGACACATGGAGATGATGTAGTTTTTCTTATAATTGAATGCATCCTAATTTGAATACTACTTTATCTTGCGATTTGATTTTTCTTATTGAATGCTCAAATTGGAGAGCACTATGCAAGGCATATGCATATGATTAGTTGAATAATAATGATCTAATTTAGTCTTTGAATTATGAACGTATAGGAAATGTCATCATCGGACGACGGAAGTCTCCCGGGGGAGTGCGACTGGTGCCACGATGATCGAGGTCAGTGCGACAGGCCTCACCTGGACGATGGTTGGCGCTTCAGCATTAAGCTCGAGGAGACCTTCGAAGTTGAAACGGTACGCAACGACGACAAGTGTTTTTTTTCATCATTAAGCATGACTTCAACTATTTCAACGTGTAATTTTCATCTTTTACAATTCGAGTATAGTTTATCCCATGCCATGCAAGACGCTATGTCTTGGAGAGGATGGATTTTGAAGACCATGAAAATTTTGAAACGAAGAAAATTCACCTAAGGACCCATCATGATGTGGATTTTGAAGTAAAGTTGTATAATGCTGAGAGCGTAACCCATTTTGGTTGCAAAAATTGGGAAGCATTTTGCAACTTGTATGGTTTTGATGAGGGTATGCTTGTCACCATGGATCTTGGTGATCCTGAAATCGAGCAAGACAATATGGACATTTAGGTCCTTGTTGATACGCCTCCAGTTCTACCGCTATGTGAGTTTCTCAAACATAGTTAATTATTAACTAATTTATATTGTTCATTTCAAAATAGTTGACAGCTTATTTCCATTGACAGCTTATTTTGAAGTATCAAAGAATGTGTAGAAGATGGTAGATAGAACTTACTACACCGATGGCTCTGAGTTAACTTACAAGGAGAAAACTCATCTGGTTGGATTTTGTAATGATCTTGAAAATTACAATATGTACAATCGAACTCCTCGACATTATGGTCAATACGTGCCACTAGTGCACGTGTTGAACTACGGTAACTACTATGGAGATACCCTGGTAAGATTTTTTACTATTACGACATCCGTGCATCTTTTTGCATACTTCTAAAACTAGTACATCATTGCTAACTACGAAATTATTACTATGTTTTTCAACAGAGAATCCCAGAGGATTGTGTGCCTCATTTGATGTATCAGAATGGCGGCAGCCTTCGTGTTTTGAACATATATCCAGGTCATCCTACGAATCTCAACTGTCCATACGAGATTTCTAAAAGAAGTGGAGACATGAAAATCAAAGGATGGAAAAAATGTATGGATAGTCGTAAGGAGCTTCTTGGAAGCAAAAGGAAGCGAGGCGCAAGAATTGGAGACATGATGATCTCCATTCTTCATAATGGAGAGTCAGGGTCTATATTGTTTTATGCTATTTTACCTTAAGTGTGTTTAGGTCCTACCTGATACTGATTATCATGTGCTAAGAACAATTATGTAGGGTTGGGTTCGATGATTATGAGGATGATGATCGTATGACTTATTATTAATAACGAGTAGAAGTTGTATGATGATGCTTGATTAGTAGGACTTGTTATTATATATGATGATGTATGATGCGAGCATGCATGAGTTATTATATATCTGCGGGTGAAATGAACATAGCAGTAGCTAGCGTTGGTAAACCAAGGATGAAGATATAAGAGAGGACACTTCTCTCTATTAGCTAGCTAATAACAACCTAAAAGTAACCCCCTAAACCCCTAAAACAGCCACTTTTTTTTAAAAAAAAGAAAAACCTCAGCTCCAGCCAGCTGCTGACGCATGGAAGCCTTTTGGTCCCGGTTTATGTCATCAACCGGGACCAAAAGCCCCCCTGCCTGGGCTGCCGACAGCGGCCACGTGGATGCCCATCTGTCCCGGTTCTGGTTTGAACCGGGACTAAAGGGGGGAGGTATTAGTACCGACCCTTTAGTCCCGGTTCCAGAACCGGGACAAAAGGCCCTTACGAACCGAGACTACAGGCCCTTTTTCTACCAGTGATTGTTGAAGTGGCTCTTATATGCATTATTGTTGATCTGACCAAAGAGCCCATATTGTCGGGTCTTCTCCTGTTTATTGAATGCTTGCAGATTTCAGCTAAGTCCAATGCACATGCACTATTATTATTATCCACATCGTTCGGTCGTTCAAGTGAAAGGCAATTATGACGATATATGATGGACTGATTGAGATGAGAAAAGCTGGTATGAACTCGACCTCTCTTGTTTTTGTAAATATGATTAGTCCATCGTTCCTGATTTATTCTATTATGAATAAACATGTTTGCAATGACAACTAGAGATCATAGTTTCTTGTGCCATGCTTGATTAGCTAGGAGCTTATAATGGTCTATCTTGCGTGCCAATATGCTATTAAAATGATTGTGATGTGGTATGATAGGGTGGTATCCTCCTCTGAATGATTTAAGTGACTTGACTTGGCGCATGTTCACACATGTAGTTGAAACACATAGCCTTCACGATATTTATGTTCATGGTGGATTATATTCTACTCATGCTTGCATTCGGTGTTGATTAATTTTAATGCATGTTCATAACCAATACTAAGCGGGAATACTGCTTGTGCATCCAACTCCATAAACCCCAAAGTTATTCCATATGAGTCCACCATACCTACCTATATACGGTATCTACCTGCCGTTGCAAGTAAATTTGTTTGTGCCAAACTCTAAACCTTCAAATAAATATCCTGTTTTGTATGCTCGAATAGCTCATGTATCAACTAGGGTTGTCCGTATCTTCCATGTTAGGCGGGTTATTCTCAAGAGGAGTGGACTCCGCTCCTTACTCACCAGAAAGTGGTTGGTCACCGGGATGCCCAGTCCCATGCTTTATGCAAACTAAATCAAAATAATTTCAAACAAAACTCCCCCTGGGACTCTTGTTAGTTGGAGGCACTCGTTGTTTCGAGCAACCCATGGATTGATGCTTGTTGGTGGAGGGGGAGTGTCGGTGTCAAAACCGGCGGATCTGGGGTAGGGGGTCCCGAACTGTGCGTCTAGGATCGATGGTAACAGGAGGCAGGGGACAATGATGTTTTACCCAGGTTCGGGCCGTCTTGACAGGAGGCCGGGGACGCGATGCTTTTTTGAAATCGTGATATTTTCATAATATGAGACCTTTTTGTTGAAATCAGGAACATTTTATGATTTCCCGAATGTTTTTTGAATTCACAAACATTTTATGATTTCTCGATATATTTTTTCAGTACTCGAAACTTTTTGAAATTTTGACTTTTTGGAAATCCCAGATTAATTGAAAGAAGGAAAAACACAAACAAAAATGAGAAAGGAAAAAAGCAAAAAAACAAAATGAAAAAAGTGCGGACCGGCTATATATAAGAGAGAAGGGGAAGAAAAGGGATATAACCAGGGATCTAACCAGGGATATAACCAGGGAGCTAAGGCCTTGACATCAGTGTTTTAAATTGAGTGAAATAAGTCTTTTAAAAGTACTGAAATCACTGTTTTTAATAAATGAAATCAGCTTTCTGAAATGAGTGAAATAATTGTTTTGAATATATTCCACGCTATCAGTTTTTGAGAAACGGGGGAAATCAGTTTTTTTAGGAATGTGTGAAATATGTTTTAAGAATTTTAAACTCGTTTTGGATATATTCAAGTTTCTCTTGTTTAAAGTAGTTAGATAGCATATATATGCAGGTATATATGTATTCCTCTAGTTAACCTTATGTATCGCATCCCTCGCAAAAAAAAAAAACCTTGTGTATCGCACAGGAAAACTCTTTTTCAAAGTATACCTATAAAGTTGAAATGAATCTTGACGTTACAATGAGTGGTGGATCCATTATCGGTACATACTGAGTAACGTTAGAAAAACAACTTTCATTACACGCACGACCTGGGCCGCCGCGTCTCTTCCGATCAACTGATATCGTTGTCGAGATGCGGCGAGGTCCTCCCGAAGCCGGCGTCATGGAAACTTGCCCACACCTGTTTCTCCAGCTCCTTTTCCTCATCCGCTGGGGCCGTTGCCGGCCACGCCGACGCCGTCCTGCCGAACTTGAGTACGCTGTCCGCCTCCTCGCGGAGCTTCGCCATCTCCGCCTCTCCCACCGAGGCCGAGCGTCTGAGCCGGCTCCCTCGTACAGCGCGGCGGCACAGCGCCACCGGCGCGCGTACCGCGGCGAGGAAGGCGAAGTCCACCACCGCGCACGGGAGGAGGCAGCTTGCGGTGGCTAATCCACCCATCGTTTCACCGGTCAGCTGCTTGCACCCGGGCTGCCTGTGCTTGGTCGGCTCGCCTTCGCTGTGGCTGTGGCTGCGCCGATGATGCGAGCGGCGGGAAGGCTGCTGGTTGTGCCGCTGACCGTGGCTGTAGCTGCGAGTGGGAGGGCGACCGAGCGCTCCACCGCCGTCTTTGGCCTTGGCTCCGGGTACTCCGTTGGCGTGGTGGTGAACGTGGGCCATGCTGCTGGAGCGACCGGCCATGGCCGGTCGCGTGGGGCGCGCCGTGGCTGTTGCAGCCGAGCTGCCGAGGTCGCCCGCCATTGAACCGGCCACCGGAATGTCCTGACTCCTGAGAACAACAATTAGACGTCGGTGAAGGGCGAGAGACCAAGAGTTGCCGTGGGTTTGAGGCTGGGCGGCGAAGCCGGTCGGCCTCTCCGCCTCTCTCCAAGTTGGGACTTGCGAGGGGCGGGCAAGAGCTATAAACGGGCAAGGCAAAAACTGCCATGCATGTCCAACGACACCCAATAAGAATGGTAGGTGGTGACGACTGGCGGTGCATGTTACAAAATTTTAAAAAAAACTTCCCCTGTAAAAATTTCACAAACTCCTTCCTATGGGAAGACATTTTTTAGGCTAAATTATGGGTAATTTGAATTCAAGTACAAGGATGCACGGAAACAATAAATAGATCCGATCACAGGTAGCAAGTCGCAACATGCACCCGTGGATATCAACAGCCAGTGGAAGTGCATTTAGTGTTTAACATGGGCTTGTAGTAGTAGAGGATTGCGCATTGATTGGCGGGCTGTTGCTTTGAGGTATCGGAAGCTCACGGCCATCCTACCCGCACTATTGCACATATCGATGTCGGTGCATGGTCCTTGCCTTGAAAACCCGTGGGTACGATTGGCTACCGATTTCTTCTTAAGGGGCAATGGAAATGCTAGGTGAAGACAGCTGAGCTACTAAAGAGAGGCACCAAAGAAGGGAGATTTCTATCGAGGTAATATCAACGGGAGTCATAGAACTTGCTCTGGACGTTCAGTTTGATGCTAAAACTTTAAAAATACGGGTTTATGGTCACCTAACTTGCAATCTCATGCAAATACGGTCACAAAGCATGTACGCCGGCATATCCGCTGCTTGCATGGCGTGCCACGTGTGCATCTCCCCACTGTCAGCGTCGGTTAGTGGCGGAGGCGCTAGGTATGATGTTCTTTTTTTCAGAAACACCCTCAGCTTGTTCAAATGATTCACACAATTACATCTGTATAAATGATTCACACGTAATAAGTACTACTGTAATTGCCTCTGTCCTCTTCAATTCCCGCCGCGCGTGCTAACCACCAGAATGAACGTCCTTTGATGTCTAATACAGAGATGCATATGCTATTATATTGGTCAACTGACAAATAAATTCCTTATTTCGGCCGGGACAACCGTATACAAAGACGCCACCGATGTCAGCAATAAGCTTGCTCTAATATCGAGTTATATAAACGAATTCAGAGGGTGAGCGAATTTATTTCCATTCCTCTCAAAAGATTTCGGTTGGTTTGAATTCCTATTTCAATGTGGACTTGGATCACTTAAAATTAAAATCCAATTTTGTACTGTAGCGGTAGGTCAGTTTTCTTCACACATCTAGGCCTAGAGTTCAAATCATGAGGCAATTAGCCAATTTTGTATATCGCAGAGAAAGGCAATTTTATACTGCTGTGGTAGGTCATTTTGATTATTTTTGTATCGAATATGTGTTTTGGCAAAAATATAACCTACACAAGATTTGAACCTGGTCCAGTTGCTACCTAATTAATGGGCCATTTGCTAGCTATATTTTTTTATCTAAATTTTTACATTTTAAATTATTTGAATTTAAAATGTAAAAATCTAGATAAAAATATAGCTAGCAACTGGCCCATATTTTTTATCTAGATTTTTACATTTTAAATTATTTGAATTCAAACAAATAAGGCAATGACGACTACTCGAGGGTGAGCAGATTTTTTTCGCTCGAATTTATTGAAACGGATTTTGAAATTGCACTAAAAATATGTATAATTGGTAGGTACTGCACTGTAAATATCAGCTAAAATTGCAAAAGTTTAGTGGTGGAGACCATCGGAATCAACATGAAGAACCATGCTTTCTCTATAAAATAAAAGATGATTCATCTCTTCATAGACATGAAAATGTGCTCGGTGCAGTGGTTGGCATAGGGCATGTTTGTACATGACGACGTGAAATTGGACGAATTAGACTACAAGGAAAAACACAACGCAGCGGCAGCAACAGTCCGCTGGCCTTTATTCATCTAACAAACTGTCAAGTGGGACCCACACGTGCTACTGCACAACTAAATATAGAGCAGAGGTGTTTCCAAAAAAACATGCGCACACTTGCTCCTGTCACTGACAGTGGGCCATAGTCATGTTGGCATGCCACTTAAGTGCCGGATACGGGCGATGTTACCATATTTGCACGAGAACGCAAGTTGGGTGACCACAAACCCGTATTTTAGAAGTTCTAGCACCAAACTGAACATCCAGAACAAGTTATGTGACTTCTGGTGATATTACCTCATTTCTATCCATTGTGCAAGAGGACGTATGGTGACTGGTGGTGCAAGCTCACTTCGTTGTATCATGTATAGTAAATGCCACCATGTTCTTCACTTCACAACATTATCCTCATTTTCTTTAAATCGTCATAAATGAATTTCCTTGCAACACTTTTACATGCCCACAAAAAGTGGATCTCATGAGTCACGACAGGCCGGAGTTTGTCCATTACTTTTCTATGGCCCCGTTTTCATCCACACTATATCAAGCCATCAAGAGCATATGCAAATGTAGCAATAATGTTTGGCCAACACCACATGTACTTACTTTCTGTCCATAAAAGTGTAGTAGAATGGATGCTTATAACACAGTATACAAACATGACAATCTTCTTTGTTGCCAGGGAAACATGACCACCAACTAGAGTAGTTTCTTTTTCGCTAGTGTTGGATCGATCGAGCTGTTTTTGTGTTCACGCCATGGAGGGTTCATGTAACTAGGATTGGGATTCACTGGGAAATTTGGCTGCAGCTTCATACCAAAATTTGGGGCGATAGTGTTGAATGCATCTTAAGTTTGAAAATACCTCTCCATGGAATCCTTGAACGTTCAGGAGAAATCATGTCCGGAACTTGGACCCGACGGCCCAAAGGCCCAACAGCTACCAGCAAAGACCACGGCTCATTGATGGGATGGTGGCAGGAGCCCATAAAAAGAGTGTGCACCTGACTGGATTAGAATGGACCCAGGTGCTGCGGCCCGCTCAGTGACTTATCCTGATCACCTTTCGGCTGTTCTCAATTGTGCGACTTTGATTTTTATCCACTAATGGCAAATTGAGAGTTAAATCAAAGTAAGCTGTAAACATGTTATCTTATCATGACCATGCATGGTTGCATCATCTGATCACACGCAGTTCTCGAAGCCGATCTTTCTGTCTGCCCATCAGAATAGGACATGGTGATGAATTACAAATATTCAAGTAGGTGCAGCCTAAAAATTAATGTACACCTATTCAAGGGACCCCCTACCTTCATGCCGCTAGATGCCGCTACAAACCTTTGCTTCTGGTAGATGCTAGCCACTTCCATACTCTGCTAGTGCTAAGCCACCTATATATGTTATGGGGCCCAATGCAAACTTCTCCTAGGGACAACCATTTTCTAGTAGCCTGCGGCAACCACCTCCCGCTATAGGCTATGTATTCCGTGACTTTGATCTGTATGTGTAATTTGCAAATTGATCTTGAAATCATAGTGAGAAGTTAACAAATTGTATCAGCTCATCAGTCCACGCGCGTGAGACATGAGATCATGACCTAACTTGATGCATGGCAGCGGGATCATGTGGAAATGGCTTAACCACACTATGGGTAACGTGCCATACTGCTACTTATCTCTATCGTGAGAGAGTAACAATAAATCTGGCATCGAGAAGCTTAACATGGCCACATATAATCGTTTTGTCGTGCAGCAAAAGGAAATCTGAAATTCCAAAAGAAGCACAAATTCGTGCTTCAAGAGTGTTGTGGAGGAGAGCAAAGATGGCAAGCATGCACATGTCGTGCCACACTGGTGTTCAGGTGGAGTGTATAGAAGACCCAGTTTGTACTTTGTGAAGATGAAGTCTTTGAGTGCTTGCCAACAGATAGCCGGCATGCACGCGACGGTTCATGAATTATCAGGCAATTCAGTCTGGTGCATCGTGAGCGAAAGTTACTACTCAGTGCGACATGCCACAAGGGTAGCCTATGAGTAACATCAAGGATATTTCATATACCAAGGACTTGTAGGTTTTTCTAAGTAAAGTTGTAAAAAAATGTTCCCATACTATTAAATAATATTCTACCAATAAACGTGTTTAAATTTTACAATGTTTGACTTAGAAAAAAAAGATATGACTTAAATATTTACCTATATACTACTTTGTTTATGATATACTGGTGTTTGGGAAATCTAATATTCTCCTGCATCTACGTAGGTTTCTTATACATATTTTGGATTGGTTGCCAACTTGCAACACATTAGACCTATTAATAAATAATCATGTATTTTTTGTTTCGGATCGGATCTCGAGTTTCACGAAGCGTAGCCCATGGTAATTTAAGTTTCAAGTCTATACCAAGCTCCATATATGTATGTACCTGTAAATTGTGTGGTCTCTGTTAAATGATAGGCTTGTTTTGTATAGACGTGACATGTGTGTCACAATATTGTATGCGTGTTGTATGCGTGAGTATAATGTAAACCAGGCGGGTTGTTAGTTAGATCTGATCTTATCTCTTGTATAGCTTGGCGGATGGGTCAAGACTACAACAACCTGCCGATGATGTATCCTATGTGCTATATAAACACGCATGCGTCCCTGCACCAGATGCATACGCTTCCACCCCTCAACTTTTTCATGGTAACCAGAGCCATCCTCGAGCTCATCCATGGAAACATCTTCAAGTTCCTTACCATCCTCGCCATTCGCTCACGCAGCCACCGAGAAGCTCACGAAGGGCAATCAGGCGCTATGGTGGGCAACCGTGCTCTCTGCGATCCGGGGCGCGCAGATGGCAAAGTACCTCGACGTTGAGCAACCACCACCACCCATGCAGATCAATGTAGCTTCGTCTGATGGCAAGACCACGGCGAAGGCGCCGAACCCTGATTTTCAAACCTGGTATGCACAAGATCAACAAGTCTTCTCCTATCTGCTGACGACTCTTCCCCGTGAGATCGCCATCCAGGTTGCGTCGTGCCACACTTCAGCAGAGCTCTGGAACACGGTTGAAGGGATGCTTGCATCCCGCACCCGTTCCCAGACCACCAATGTTCGGATCGCCCTCGCAAATCTGTAGAAAGGCAACTCCTCCATCACCGACTACGTCGGAAAGGTCAGGTCTCTCTGCGACGAGCTGATAGCCGCAGGGAAGAAGGTGGATGAGGACGACATCGTATCTCATATCTTGGCTGGACTCGAAGAAGACTTCGATCCGGTGGTGTCCGCCATGTGCTCACAGGTGGAGCCGGTCACCGTTGCCGAGCTGTTCTCGTAGCTGCTCAGCTTCGAGACGAGGCTGAGTCTTCGCGGTGGAGGATCACAGTCCTCCGCCAATACCGCCACCCGAGGCCGCAAACCTGGCGGCGGCGGAGGTGACCACGACCCAGACAAGGCGGCAACGGTGGTGACCGCGGCGGGCACGACTACTCCAGATCAGGAGGGCGCGGCGGCGGCAACAGAAACAACGGAGGCAACTTCAACAACAATCACGCCTCCGCTCCCAGGGTCCAATGCCAGATCTGTGGCAAGATGGGCCACCCAGCCTAGAAGTGCTGGAAACACTATGACAAATGCTACCAAGGTGTGGATGAGAAGTCGGCCAACCTTGATGCACCGCAGTACGGGGTGGACACCAACTGTTACTTGGATAGTGGTGCCACCGACCACATCACGGGAGACTTGGAGAAGCTGACCGTACGCGACCGCTACACCGGCAATGAACAGATTCACACCGCGAGTGGTTCGGGTATGGTTATTAAACATGTTGGTCATTCAGCTATTCGCACTCAAGATCGTGATCTACATCTAAACAACATTCTCCACGTACCCGAAGCAAACAAAAGTCTAATATCTGCTAGTCGTCTTGCTGTTGACAACGACTCCTTTGTTGAAATTCATCCCTATTCTTTTTTTGTAAAGGATCGGGGAACGAGGAGGGTGCTTCTCAAAGGCAGGGGTAGAAGAGGTCTATACCCTGTCAAACACACGGGACAAGGCGCCAAGAAGCAAGCGCTCAGTGTCACTCCCTCCTCGGATATGTGGCACCGGCGCCTAGGACATCCTTCGTCTACCATCGTTATCAAAATAATTAGTCAGAATAAGCTCCCGTGTGTCAAGCTGTTGAACAGCGATTTTATTTGTGATTCTTGTCAAAAAAGGCAAAAGCCATCAGCTGCCTTATCCAAAATCAATAAGTGAATCGAAGTTTCCTTTGGAACTCATTTTCTCTGATGTATGGGGACCTGCTGTCGAATCTGTAGGTAAAAAAAAAAATACTATGTGAGCTTCATAGATGACTTCAGTAAGTTCACATGGATCTACCTAATCAAACATAAGTCTGAAGTTTTTCAGAAATTTCATGACTTCCAGAATCTTGTTGAGACAATTTGATCGCAAAATTCTTGCCCTTCAGACTGACTGGGGGGGGGGGAGAATATGTTAAGTTAAATTCCTTTTTCACTCGGATTGGTATATCACACCATGTCTCCTGTCCCCATGCTCACCAGCAAAACGGATCAGCTGAGCGAAAACATCGACACATAGTCGAAGTTGGACTCTCCCTTCTAGCTCAAGCATCTATGCCTCTAAAGTTCTGGGATGAGGCCTTCATTGCGGCCACATATCTTATTAACAGGCTTCCCAGCAAAGTCATCAACTTCGAAACACCCCTCGAAAAATTGTCTCATGAAAAACCTAATTACTCGGCCCTCCGTATCTTTTGATGTGCCTGCTGGCCCAACCTTCGACCCTATAACATACATAAACTTCAGTTCCGTTCCAAACAGTGTGTTTTCTTAGGGTACAGCAATCTCCATAAAGGTTTTAAGTGCCTAGATATTTCCACCGGGCGAGTCTATATTTCCAGGCATGTGGTTTTTGATGAGACCGTTTTTCCCTTTGCTGCCCTACATCCGAATGCTGGGGCTCGTCTTCGAGCAGAAATTCTTCTGCTATCTCCTGAATTGCTAAATCCTACTGATCATGGGGGTGAAACATATGCTGATGATCACTTGCTTGATAGCCATACTAATGCTACTAATGAAAACGGTGCAAAAATTGCTGTTCCGAGCCATGATTTTATGCATAGACAGAATTGTACAGGCACCGGACACGAGGAAGAGATGCGCGTGACAACACCGATCCCGAGAGATCAGGTGCAGATAGCGCAGGCGGGCTCGATGCGGATCCCGGGAGAGAATCTCTGATGCCGCCAGACACGCGTGGGGGATCCAACCCGTCAGCGCGCGCCATGCAATCCGGCGCGCCAGTGCGGTCGGGAGGGGGTAACTCGCCCTCGTCGTCACGTGTGACGTGTCGAGAACCGACTGGGGCGGGTGCGCCTAGTCCCTGGTGTAATGATGGCCTCGACAGCCCGCCGCGGGCCCGTGCTCACGCATCGCCATCACCAACCGACAGCCCCAGGGATATTGTGGATCCCGAGGCTGATTCTCCTGCGTCAGTACGAGGAATGCACACGGCGGCCGAGGCTGATTCACCCGCGCCGATACGAGGAGCGGGATCCTCTGCGGCTTCTCCTGGATCTGTTGTGGCTGCACCAATATCTACGCGTGTTAACCGTTCACAGAGAGGTATTACCAAACCTTTAGTGCCCAAGGATGGCACGGTCAGGTATGACAAAAACTTTAGGTTTGCAAACTTTGCTTCCTCTGGTGAGCCACAAAATGTGATAGAAGCATTGCATGATAAAAAATTGGAAAAATGCTATGAGTATAGAGTATGATGCTTTAATGAGAAACCAAACTTGGCATTTAGTTCCACCAAATCCAGGGAGGAATATTTTAGATTGTAAGTGGGTATATAAAATTAAAAAGAAGGCTAATGGAACAATAGATAGGTATAAAGCTAGGTTAGTAGCTAAGGGTTTCAAACAACACTACGGTATCGATTATGAGGACACCTTCAGTCCTGTAGTGAAGGCCGCTACTATCAGACTTGTCCTGTCTATTGCTGTTTCCAGGGGATGGAATCTTCGCCAATTGGATGTTCATAATGCGTTTCTACATGGCGTTCTCGAGGAAGAGGTTTACATGCGGCAACCACCAGGCTTTGAAGATAGGTCCAAACCTAACTATTTGTGCAGGTTGGATAAAGCCTTGTATGGCTTGAAACAGGCACCTAGGGCATGGTATTCAAGACTAAGCCTTAAGTTGCAGCAGCTTGGGTTCTGTCCATCAAAGGGAGATACTTCACTGTTCTTCTTCAAAAAGGGAAAGGTGATCATATATATGCTGATTTATGTTGATGACATAATTGTAGCAAGCTCCTCACAAGATGCCACGTTAGCCATGTTAAGAAACTTAAGAAGTGAATTTGCCTTAAAAGATTTGGGAGATCTACACTATTTCTTAGGCATTGAAGTGAAGAAGATGCAAGATGGCATTCTGCTCACTCAAGAGAAATATGCTTCTGATATTTTAAGTCGTGTAGGAATGAAGGATTGTAAGCCTTCTAGTACACCTATGTCAACCACAGAAAAATTGTCCCTGAATGAGGGAAAATTACTGAGTCAAGAAGAGGGAACAAAGTATCGAAGTATAGTCGGCGCGCTTCAGTATCTTACATTAACAAGACCTGACATATCCTTTTCAGTTAATAAGGTTTGTTAGTTCTTGCATGCGCCAACCTCTTTGCATTGGACAGCTGTGAAAAGAATATTGAGATACATTCGAGGAAGCACTGGAGTTGGGTTAAGTATATGTAAGTCTCCATCAACTGCAGTAAGTGCTTTCTCTGATGCAGATTGGGCAGGTTGTCCAGATGATAGAAAATCCACAGGAGGCTTTGCAGTGTTTCTTGGCTCAAACCTTGTGTCATGGAAAGCAAAGAAACAAGCAACTGTCTTAAGATCCAGCACTGAGGCAGAATATAAATCATTAGCAAATGCTACCGCAGAGGTAATGTGGGTGGAAACACTTCTTGATGAGTTGGGTGTCTCTAGATCACATGTGTCATGCTTATGGTGTGATAATCTTGGAGCAACATATCTTTCGCGAATCCTGTGTTTCATGCAAGAACAAAACACATAGAGATTGATTTTCATTTTATCCGAGAAAGAGTTGCACAAAAGAAATTGGAGATAAAGTTCATCCCAACTGGAGATCAAGTGGCGGATGGTTTTACCTAACCTCTACAAGTTCAACAACTTCAAGCCTTCAGGAACAATCTAAACCTTGATGTGTTGAGATTGAGGGAGGATGTTAAATCATAGGCTTGTTTTGTATAGATGTGACATGTGTGTCACAATATTGTATGTGTGTTGTATGCGTGAGTATAATGTAAACCAGGCGGGTTGTTAGTTAGATCTGATCTTATCTCTTGTATGTCTTGGAGGATGGGTCAAGACTACAACAACCTGCCGATGATGTATCCTATGTGCTATATAAACAAGCATGCGTCCCTGCACCAGATGCATACGTTTCCACGCCTCAACTTTTACAGTCTCTTGCCAGCTAGTAAACGTTTTTAGCTCACCTCGATCTTTTGAGAAGAAACAATGGGAATGCCTGGAAAATTGGGAAATGGCGTATAGTAAAGATAAGCGATGTCACATGGAGTTGCAAAGTGATATCTGTTAGCGAATGAGATACATCGGAAATTGTTCTCAAGAATGTGGTTTCCTCATGGACAAAGAAAGTTCCCCTTCCGTCCATCGCTATTGTCAACCCATGGACCCTAAGGCATGATAGCTGTGTGAGCATGTCCTCCTCACCAGCTGAGCTATTCATGTCACATCTGCCTCGTATCAAGCTTGCGTTGTCCATGGGTGGCAAACAGGTTGCAGGTGGGACGGGCTGGGTTCAACCTGTAGTGCCGCACTCTTGGTCCAGTGGCTACGTGGCTGATCACGAAGTGATTATACAGGATATGTGGGAGCCGCCGGTCCAACTGAGAGGTCGTGGCCAAATGAGAGGTCACAATCGTCATTCTCTGGCTCCCATTTAAAAAACGGTCACGATCGTTTTTCCCGAATGCCAACTGAATTATTTCCAAAAAAAAATGCCAACAGAATTATTGTCAAAAAAAATGTCAACTTAGCATTTGGCGATGTTGCTTGCTTCTCTTCACGCCCAATGGAACAACTGGACCGGTTAGTTTATTTGCGCCTCTCCGCGACCGACGCCGGGACTTACATTCTCTTATCGATCTTATTTTCACTGTTCGATCTAGGTCACCTGCGCTGCAGGACTACCTGGCATGCCCTACGCGCAATTGTTTTTTCTTGTTACCGGTTGTTTTCCGGTAGGGGCTGGGAAAACCTGTTTCAAAATATCTCGGAAATTTGGATTTTTTGGTCTGAAATTTTCAAACGAAATTTGAATTCATTTTTTAACGTTTAAATAAACCATGTTAAATGTACAGTGCATGCTAATTAATTCCTGTTCTAGAGGCTACCTTACTTTGTTCTGAACCAGTACCTCCAGGAGAGAAGCCACACATTGTAAGAGCATCTCCAGCCGCGCCCCCAACAGGCCCTTTCCATGCGTTTTTGCCGCGCCGGCGTAAAAAAAACAGCCTAGTCGCGCCCCCAGAAGCCCGTTTTTCGCCGGTTCGGGCCAAAACTGGTGCCGGCGGACCCAGGCCGAACCCGGCGCCCTGGGGGGCGCTTGGGGAGCCGGCACAAGCGAAAAGGCGCGTGGGTCCGCTCTGGCGGTGACCCGAGGGCCTTTTCCCGCCGTTTCTTGATGCTTTTCCCTCTCATCCCTCCCGCTCGCTCGTCTTCCCCCCGCCATTTCCTCCCTTTCTCCCACCAAACCCCCTTCCGCTCGCCTTCCAGTCACCGCCATGCCGCCGAAGAAGTACGCCATGCCGCGCGCGGCGGCAACCACGACTGGCACCGTGGCCCAGCCGAAGCAGAGGAAGCCGAGGGCGCCGCCATTGAAGCCACCTGGCATGTCGAACGCCGAGTAGAGGGTGGAAGTTCAGCGACGCGACGCAGTCACCGCCGACCGGCGGAACAGGGCCATCGCCAAGAAGGCCCGCGACAACGCGGCGCGCGCGGCGGCGTCCTCCTCATCGGTCGACCACGCGGGGATGATGAATAAACCCGTCATCAGCCACGCCCAGTACGCGCCCTGGGGACAGCAAGGCGTCGGATCTCCATGGGGATCGTCGTCGCCCGGCTACGCCGACGGCGACGCGCACGGTGGGTTCAACCCAAACGTGACCTTCCCCCATGGCCACCCCGCGACGCGCACACCCTCGCCCGCCTTCGTCGGCGTGCAGTACCCTCCATACAACTACTCGCCGCCCGCCTACGCGTCCAGCCCGATGCCCCATCTCCGCCGTGGACCGCTGCCCTTCTCGCACCTCGGTGACACCGATGACACAGGAGCCGACATGGACGACATCATCGCGACAGGATCGACCGCGGCCGCCGCGTCTCCCAGGTTCGCCACCCAGGATGAGGTAGTGGATCTCAGCAGCGACATGGAGGCCGAGCTCGGCTAGGTCTATGGCGAGGACGCTCACGAAGCGCAGGAACCCGAGGAGGAGGAGGAGGACGAGGAGGAGGAGGAGGAGGAGGAGGAGCCGGCTCCGGATCCGACGAAGGGGCGCCAGAAGAACAAGCGGGCGGCTAGGCCAGGTGAACCGCGCATCAAGTGGACGTCCAAGGAGGAGGAATGCCTCGCCGAAGCATGGAAAGTCGTCTGCCTCGACCCGACCACCGGCACGAACCAGAGCTTTGAGACGTACTGGGACCGCATCAAGGCCAAGTTCGACGAGTGGAAGCTCGTCGACCCCTACTTCAAAGGCGTCTACATGCAGCGCGGCTCCAAGGCGATGGCGAACCATTGGGGGCGTATCCAGGGGGCATGCAACAAATGGCATGGAATCGTCGAGGAGGTCGCGGCTCGCCCGGAGAGCGGCGCCAGCGTTGAGGATCAGGTACGCACGCCGTTCGCCCGCATCTCTTCGTCGTCTATGCCCGCCGCCCGCCAACTGTTTGTTCCTCCGCGCAGTTGCTGCGCATGTTCACCATGTATCGGCGCGACAACCTCGACGCCGACTTCAAGCACCTCCACGTCTACAAGCGCATTGACAAGTGCGAGAAGTGGGCGGAAGTCCGACGTACCCTCGACAAGGCCAAGGAGACATACAAGCCGGATGCGACGACTCCGGGCGCGTCAGAGAGGCGGCCGGACGGCCACAAATTGGCAAAGAAGGGGAAAAACGCCGATGCGGCAACCGCCCGAGTGCAGGAGTCCATCGAGCATTGCCTAGCCGACGCCCAGGCCCGGGCCGTCCTACGTGAAGAGAAGACCGAGGCGCGGTGGTCGTCGCTGATGACGAACAGTGCCATCAAGCTCGACCTGCTCCGGACCAACGTCGACCTGCTCCGGACCAACGTCGCCACGAAGAAGAGGAACACCGATATGGCTTTTCTGATGGGCGGGGCGGACATGCTCCAGAGCAACGACGAGCAGCTCAGGGCGTGGTTCATGGCGGAGCGCGGCCTCATCCCGAACCAGATGCAGACGTCAACGCCGACGACGCCGACGATGCCAGCTCCCGCGCCCAAGGCCACACGGACGCCAAGCCCGAACGACGCCTCTACATCGCCGCCCAGTAGTACCGAAGCCGCGCCAACACAGCCCAGCACCGAAGCAGCTCCGACACCGCTGAGCCTGCACACGCCAACTCCGCCAACGTCTAGAGCCGACCCCGCCGAGTGATTCGTTGCGCACGCGAACTTGCGGCGTACGACGCTCTGTTTTTTGTAACGCCAGACTACGTCCGATCGCCGGATTTATGGCGTCTTTTGTGAGCCGGAACGACCTAGTTCAAATTTTCCGCATCCTGGGGCCGGCGCTTGGGGGCGTGACTGAGAGCTAGGTCGCCCCCAGGGGCCGAACTAGCGCCGGCACGCCCCCAGGCCGCTCTATTTAGGCGCCCTGGGGGCCGAACGGCTGGAGATGCCCTAAGCGTGTAACCAAAAGGCCAAGGGTTAGATTATTATAGTACCTGTATATCAGGCTTATTGAACAACACTTCAAAGTTTAAATCTAAATTAATTCAACTAGTCGTAAACCCGTGCTTCGCACGGGCTAGCGTATTAAGAGTGCTAAGTTTGTATTAATTTAAATAAATTATATAATTAACCTATTATTAGTTGGAAATTGCTTTGCAATTAATTAATCATTTTATTGATGGGGCAAATATAAGCTTTCATGTAAGGTGCGGCACAATTTTCTACATACCCATTTTTGCAGCACATAGGATGGATTTAGAGCCATTCTTAAACAATGTTGGCCAATTTATAAATTGGTGTCCACATCAAGGAATAATCCATAAAACAATGTGATTCTTTACTTCGTTTATTTCTGATTGTTGTCATCCGTCTCGATCAATGGTTAACTTTGCCTCTTTAGGTCAAGTTCTTGCTAGCTTAATCGTCGCTAAATCTAGAGATGTTACAATGAATGTGCCAATTGCTTCCAAATCCCATCTCCTCTATCTATGAACATTTAATTTAATTGGCCAATACCATTTGAATTATCTCCACAATCCGCGTTCATTTCCAAGGTGTCCCCACACCCGGGCAAACTCCCTTTGCAAGTCTATGATGTGTTGTTTGCATCCATATCACATTGCACAGGAGATGGGTGGAAGGTGTCCTGGAGAGATGATTGTACATGAGTCATCATAAAGAATGAAAAGAGAAACATGTTGATTGTACAATTTCTACAGATGACATCCATATATTTTTCTTCAAGACCCATGAAAAGAAGGGAGGTATCCAACTAAGAACAGAATGGAACGAAAGAGAAATTATAAATAGTATAGCCAAGTAGCCGGTTAATCTAACAAAACTTAGGACTAATTATTCTTTTAACAACTGAAATAAGTATTATGTCCACACTCATTCTGGTACATTATGACACTGATGATGTATAAATACAGAGAAAAGTATTAAAGGAATCGTTCCAACTTTATGCATGGTTATCCCCAAAAGGAATACTACACTATTCCGTAAAAACGAAAGAAACAGAATACTGCACTATTTGGTACAAAAGTAAGAAACATAACACTGCATTAATATGTCAGAAAGAAAAAAATCAATACAACAGAAAACTAGAGAAAAAAGAAAATGACAACATGTACTGTGAAACATCATGTACCATCTTAAGCACTCTCAGTATTCAAAGCAAGAAAATCTCTCCTTCGAGAGATCAGCATTGGGGTCGCATGCAGTTGTTGTCACAGATGTGAAGAATGCAGAACCAAACATGCACTTCGGTCTATTAAGCTGAAAGTTGCACGCCATGACAGGTTCTGCCCTACAACCATGATAGATTACGCCAGAGGCGCGGATCAGGAAGCTCTTCTACACAACTTTCTCTGCATGTATGTCAAGGTCAAAGCAGGAGAAAGATATGGGAGCGTTCCGAGGTCTGAATAGGCTAGTACCATGTGCATTATCCCATAAAATTGTATGTCTTGGTAGCAAGTCTATATATTGTATAAGTAGTAACCATAGAGTAAAATTATAGAAGAATTCTGGTAGTTTCAAACCTTCCACATGGCAAGAACGGATATGATAAAAAGGAATAACCCACTAGTGCAGAACCGGGCAATAGCACCGGTTCGTAAGGCCCTTTAGTGCCGGTTGGGTAACCGGCAC
>NC_041390.1:20025280-20042210 GCF_002162155.2 Triticum dicoccoides
GAACCGGTGCTAAAGGGAAACCACGTGGCACGAGCCAGCTTGGGGGGCAGGGAGCCCTTTAGTACCATTTAATTTTTCATTTAATTTAATTTTGTGTTTTCCATTTAATTCTTTTTCATTTGCTGGTATTTTACGATACTACATATTGTACACGTTATGCATATATATAAATAGAATTTCTAGTAGAACCGATCATAATATATATATACACACACACACAATTAGCTAGCTATCTACAATTTCTCCTAATTGGTGCCTTCGAAACCAGTGGCATTAGCCTAATTGGTGCCTTCGAAGCACGATAACAATTGGAACTGGTTCATGGGGGCGGTAGCGGGTAATATTATTCTCCTTTGGGATCTATGACCTGGTCGAGCAAAAATCCCGCTATTTCCTCTTGAATTGCTTCTATGCGGTCCTCTGGTAGGAGATTCTCCCGCACCCCTTTGAACTGTTAAGAAGGAGATCAATATGCATGTGTATTAGTTGTGTGACTAGATATCGATAATGGTGTAAAAATTATGAATAGTGTCCTGACAAACATACCCACTCCTGTCTTTGAGATCTGCTCCTTTCGGACGCCATCATGCAAATGTTCTCGCAAACGTAGTACGCACACAGATTATTCCCCGGCGCCTGCTTCAGGGCCTTTACGAGGATGAAATTTGATCAGATAATAATTAATCAAGCATGATAATTAAAGAGATGGCAGCTAGCTAGTACTACTTAATTACTTACCTGGGTCGATACCATTTCAAATTTTGTTTCCATGGGCCTGGAGTGGCCCTGACGAACTTTGCCCAAGCCCTGCCCACCGACAAAGAAAATGAATAAATGGGTTATTAAATAGTTGTTATCAGGAAATGACGAACTAATTAAATAGGCCAAGATATAGTTAATAATGATTGAAATTACCTGTTGACTATCCCCTTCACGATGGTGTAGTCAGTTGGTTTCTTAAGTAGTGAGTCTAGTACTTCAACTGTTCCTTCATCAACTTTAATGATTAACAAGATCCAGTGAAATCTGCATGCACACACGTTTGCATGCCTTAATTAAGCGGGCATATGTAAGCAAAAACATATAGCTAGCTAGTACGCAAAAACAGAATTTGTAGTACAAGACAGTGTGACTCACTCGAAGTTGTAAGGAAGTAGTATATCTTCATTGTATTTGAGGCGCTTGAAGAACTCTAGCAATGCTTTCCTCTACACTTTTTTCGTAATATGGACATAATTTCCATGTGTATTCATTAATGGTATTTGGGTCAACGAACCCAATGCCATAGCGTCCACCTTTTTTCATTTCATAAATCTTCATCCTGCATAATACCACAGAAAAGAATATAGTGAGGATAATTACAGATAATGATTGATCAAAATTATCACTACAGCTAGCTTGAGACTTAAATTATAGAAAGAAATCACTTACAGATAATAGCAACTGACGATAGATTTGTCGAGTGCGTCTTGATTGTATAGCTGAAATAGTTCTGAATACTCAACGGACACAGCTTTCTCATGGTAGTAATGATCCTTCTTGACATTCACTATGAGGGACTCTCGATTGGAAATCTTGGTAATGTCCATGTACCATTGATGCAATTCATACATTCTCGTTGGGAGCTTCTTGACCTCGTCTGGCTCGACCAAAGGTTGGCCCCGGACATATTTTCATTTTATTTCCTCCTCTCTAGTCGGAAACATGGGCTCGATATCGAGGAGTTCTCCAACAGTGATCATGAGCGTTTCAGCCTGCTCAATATGCTCCTCGGTTATTACCACATCGCCCAGCAAGGGAACGTTAACGGTTTTCCCACAATAATATTGGACGCTCCTACTCTCATGTGTTGTTGGCACAACAAGCGGGGGGATTGATTGCGCCGCCTGTTCTCCCAGCTGGGGAACGGTCTTACCACTCCTTTTGCCAGCTGATTTGCTCGAGCTCGAGCTCACCTCTTTCTGTAGACGTGCTCGATTTAGCTTCTTGATGTGGCGCTCATAGTCTGTGTCAACAGGCTTGGGAGCTGCTGCTTTAGCCATACGAATGAAGTGGTCAATCTTTTCCTCAGGCACTTTCTCCCTTGGCGGCGATGGCGGTTTCGGTGCAAAATGGGCTTCCACCTCGGCCTTCGATATGGCTATGTTTTCCTCCTCGGACTTGTCGTAAGGCCTCTGCGGAAGAGGCGCGAGGCTTGGACCATATTGAAATCGCTTGCCTCCGCCTGTACCTCCAGTACTACCTCGACTTGTACCACTATGCACCATAGCTGAGGCGGCTCTCTTCCGTGATTGCTGAGGCGGCGAAGACGGCTGACGTGGCTGAGTTGGAGGAGGAGGAGTGGCCTGAAGCTGTGCCGGACTTGGAGGAGGAGTGGCCTGAAGCTGTGCCGGACTTGGAGGAGGAGTGGCCTGACGCTTTGCCAGACTTGGAGGAGGAGCAGTGGCCTGAAGCTGTGCCGGACTTGGAGGAGGAGTGGCCTGACGCGTTGGTGGACTTGGAGGAGCGGGAGTCTGCTGACTTGGTGGCGGACTTCGACGAGGAGTCAGATGACGCGGTGTCGGTGGCCTTCGAAAGATGATGCAATCCTTTCTCCATAGGATGATACGATGGTTGGCATGTCCCAGTGTGTGCTCATCGTCACCTCCAGGAATGTCAAGCTCTAGCCACGAATATTGGTTCACCACCTCATCAACCAAGACACGAGCATAGCCCGCTGGAATCGGGTTGCAATGGAAGGTTGCCTCGGGGGGACTTGTAAAAGCAAGGGCGTCCGCCACCTTCATGGATATGTTCTTCATTTTGAAGTGTAGCTCACAGTTAGTGTTCTTCATGATGTCATCCACTGGGTAGCTATCCAGCAATGCGTCGCCTGGGGTGGAACCCACGCTGCTTCTCGGTATGGATGGGACGGTGCTATCCAATGCTGGATCATCCGCTAGCTGTTGCAGCCGCTGAGACCCCCTTTGCTGGCTAAGTGAGTCGATCTGCTCCTGCTGCCGCTGGAATTTGACTGCCAAGTCCGCGTGCGCTGATTCTAGGCCTTGAAGGCGTTCATAGTCTAGCTTCCTCTGCTCCTCCTCCATCTTCCTCTTATTTTCCTCCGCAATCTTCTTTCTCGCACGGGTTTTGTAGTTGGCGTTCCAGTCTGAAAACCCCTCATACCACGGAATAGCGCCCATGCCTCGTGTTCTTCCCGGGTGTTCAGGATTTCCTAGGGCACGTGTAAGCTCGTCGTTCTCTCTGTTGGGCTGGAACACCCCCGATCGAGCCTCTTCTATTGCAACAAGTAGCTTATCTTCGGCTCCGTCCAAACATGCCTTCTTCGAAACTTTTCCTGTCTTCGGGTCCAACTCGGCCCCATGCACATAGAACCAAGTCCTGCACCTGGGGGGCCAGCTCAATGTTTCTGGAGTGACACCTGCATCCTCCATCTCTTTCTCAGACTTATCCCACTTAGGCATTCCCACCGCATAGCCACCTGGCCCCAGCTTATGGAACTTATCCTCTTTTGCGGCATTGGCCTTGTTTATTCTCAACCGTTCCTTACATAATTCCGAATCCTTGAACTTCACGAAATCGTCCCAATGAGCACTTTGCTTCTCTAGTGTTCCCTTGAATACTGGAGTCTTCCTTCCTCCCTTGACGTACTTGGCCCATTCACGATTCTTGTGGTTGTTGAATGCAACCTCCATCTTCCTAAGAGCAGCGTCCTTGACTTTCACATCTGCATCTGTGAAATGATCTGGTAGGGTGAAATGTTCCATGAGCGTTTCCCAAAGCAGAAGTTTTTGTCTGTCGTCGACAAAAGTAACTCCTGGACGTGGCTTTGCTGGCTCTCTCCATTCTTGAAGGGAGATCGGGAGTTAGTCCTTCACAAGAACTCCGCACTGACGAATGAACTTGTCCGCAATCTTCTTAGGCGCTAATGGTTCGCCATTAGGTTTGATGGCCTCGATATTGTACTTTACGCCCTCCTTCAACTTTTTGTTTGGGCCTCGTTTCCTGTTGCCTGAAGATTTGCTCGATCCGGATGGCTGAAAGAAGAAAGATCGATTCGTTAATATATCTTCAAGTCATTTAAAACATGTGATGATCACCAGATGCCTGCTTATATAAATATGTATACCTCGCCGGTCTTTGTTGTTTCAAGATCAACATTTTCTTCGTCATGTTCATAGTTCATGACTTCATCAATTCAGTCATCGCGATCGAATATCATATCACCCTCCCCGGTGTTGTTTAGATATTCGGAGCCGTCATAATCTTCTTCATTCTGATCATCATCTGGCCCGCGAGGATTGCGTATGATATTGAATAGGGCCTCTTCTCCCTCTCTGTCGGTATTGTCCGCCATAGGTTTTGCTTAACTAATCCAAAAGAAATATATTCAAATTACAATGCATGGATGCAATCAATTAATGAGGAAAAACTGAATCAATCATAGTACATAATAAGCATCATCAAATATAATCTCGAATACGTCGTCTCGAATAATAGACATAATCTTGAATACATCGTCTCGAATAATATATATAATCTCGAATAAATCATCTCGAATATTATATATCGAATACATCACTAGCTAGCTAGCTAGCTAATAAAGATCGAATACTAGAGAGTAATCTAGGCGGTGGACAACCAAAGTGAAGGAACCATCACTGGATCATAGCTCGGGTGATCTCCCCAAAGAACCTGCCAGGTATTGGAGAACCTGACGTCCATAGCAGCCATGTAGCGATGGACGTGCTCGTCCTCCTCCCTGACACGGCAACGTACCACCTCCGGCGGGGCCGGCTCCCTCCGCACCGAAAGTGGCCCACGCGAACGACACCAAAGGAGATGAGGATCAACGACGGGACCCGGGGCCGGGTTCCTCACCAAGCGTCGCGCCCCTGAAAGTAGCACCTCCCAGTGCCAACCCAGCGGAGCCCAATCCCGGACATGGGTCCTCTGAAGCAGGACGTCGTCGCGAACGGGTCGACGACGAGGATGCGGGCCGGGCATCGTCGACAACAAATACTATATGCCGCAAAAGTAAAGTAACATATTTTAAATGATGGATTGTGATTTCATATATGCAAATTCTAAATTTTATAACTAAAGCTAACATTTCTACTATTTCTATAACTAAAACTAACATTTCTAATATTTCTATAACGGAAAAACATTTCTATATAACTAACATTTCTAATATTTCTATATAACTAACATTTCTATATAACTAACATTTCTAATATTTCTATAACTAAAAAACATTTCTATATAACTAACATTTCTAATAATTCTATAACTAAAAAACAGAAAGATTGTGTGTGTGTGTGTGTATGGTACATGGCGGCCGGGGCAGGAGCTCACCGGCAAGCCGCGACAATGGGGGGCGGCGACGGGGACGGGGACGGAGATGGAGACGGCGACGGGGACGGGGCGGCGACGGGCCGGGCGGGGACGACGGGAGGACGGGGTGGGGCGCGGCGCGGCGACAGGGACGACGGGGACGGCGACGGCGACGCACGGTGACAGGGTCGGCGACGAGGGGTGGCGGCGACGGGGTAGAGGAGAAAGAAGCAGAGGAAGAAATGAGAAACTGACAAATTTTTTGAAGTGTTTTCTTATATAGAACAACCTTTAGTACCGGTTGGAGCCACCAACCGGTACTCAAGGTCTGTTTTGGCCAGGCCAAGCGGCGGGAACGGCACCCCTTTAGTACCAGGTGGTGGCTCCAACCGGTACTAAAGACCCCCCCTTTAGTATCGGTTTGAGCCACCACCCGGTATTAAAGAGGGTGCGCTGGCGCAGGGGCGGTGCGAAATGTTTAGTCCCACCTCGCAAGCCGAGGGGCGTCCGCACTGGTTTATAAGCCCAGTGCGGTAGCTCCCTCGAGCTCCTCTCCAAAGCAGGCCTACTGGGCCTAAATGTTCTGTGCTGCCTTGTGGGCCTACTGGGCCTTTACGGGCCTGGATCTTGGCCCAACAACAGATTGGGTTTCTAGTCGTATGCAGGCCGTTGTGGCGCAGTAGGTGGGCTTTTTTTTCTTATTTTTTTTCTTTATTTATTTTTGTTTTATTTATTTTTGAGTGGTTTTTTGCTGTATTTAGAGTTTCTTTGTGAATATTTTTTCTTTAGGTACAAAAAATTACAAACTTTCTGTTAGTACCGGTAGTTTACAAATTTGAATAGTTTAAATTTTGAATTATTTGAAATTTGTGTGAATCACTAGTTTGTGAATAACTTAACTTTGAAAATAGATTTTTCAGTGATTCTTTTTTCTTATGTTTAATATTAGTGTGTTTATCATTATATTCAATTTGGTAATGCTTAGGTTATTTAAAAAATGAAATGCCTTTGTAACTGATGAGTTTTCGTCCGAAACCCTCATACTTCGAAAGAGATTGTCCATTTTGTATACGAAGTGCATCTAGTTTTTGCAGTAACCCTCTCTACTTTTTTCACATGCTATGTGGGTAAAATTATGATACCATGCCAACTTTCAACCTTTTCCGAGTTCATTTGAAATGCTTTTCAATTTCAGGGTCATTTAGCTGAAAAAATCAGTAAATGCATAAAAGAATTTGCTTGCACATAAAATTTCTTCGCGTTTCAAATGCCAAAACACATAACTAGCTACCCTAACTATTATAGAGAGTCCCTTCTGGGTGTGAAACACAGAAAAAAGTGATGATAGTGAAGCCGATCATATCCCAGATCTTTGGGTGTGAAACTTTTTCTTCGCGTGTGTCCCTTTGCGCCATAGCCATGGAAAATCTTCATCATTTAACTGGATGCTTGGGTCAATATTCACTGTGAATGGAGCAATTTCATCAAACTTTTCATAATCTCCTGACATGTCTGTCTTGTCATCCACTCCCACGATGTTTCTCTTCCCAGAAAGAACTATGTGCCGCTTTGGCTCATCGTATGATGCATTCGCTTCCTTATCTTTTCTTTTTCTCAGCTTGGTAGACATGTCTTTCACATAGAAAACCTGTGCCACATCATTGGCTAGGACGAATGGTTCATCTGCATACGCAAGATTGTTGAGATCCACTGTTGTCATTCCGTACTGCGGGTCTTCCGTTACCCTGCCTCGTGTCATATTGACCTATTTGCACCAAAACAAAGGGACCTTCAAACCACGTCGATAGTCAAGTTCCCATATGTCATGTATATAAGCATAATATGTTTCATTTCCCGTCTTGATTTCTGCATCAAAGCGGACACCACTGTTTTGGTTGGTGCTCTTCTTATCTTGGCGATCGTTTAAAATGTATTACCATTTATCTCATACCCTTTGAAAGTCATTATATTCGGAGACGGTAACTGGGACAGCAAGTACATGTCATCTTAAATAGAGGCGTCATGCATGGTATGTGTCTGCAACCAGCTGGCGAAACTCTTGGTTTATTCACGTGTAATCCAGTGATCAGACCGCTCCGGGTGTTTGGGGCGTAGCAAATTCTTGTGTTCATCCATTTACGGAGCCACCAAGGCGGAATTCTGTAGAACTGTGTAGTGTTCTTCAGTGAGATAATGTCCATTCATACATATTATTTGTTCCCCTCCTAGCGTGCCTTTTCCATCCAGTGTGCCCTTATGCCGCAATTCAGGACACCAATCGGCTTAAGGTCAGGAATAAAGTCAATACGAAACTCAATGACCTCCTCATTTTCATGGCCCTTGGAGATGCTTCCTTCTGGCCTAGCACGGTTATGAACATATTTCTTTAAGACTCCCATGAACCTCTCAACGGGGAACATATTGTGTAGAAATACAGGACCCAAAATGTAAATCTCTTCACATAGGTGAACTAGGACGTGCGTCATGATGTTAAAGAAGGATGGTGGGAACACCAACTCGAAACTGACAAGACATCGCACCAAATCATTCTCTAACCTTGGTATGATTTCTGGATCGATTACCTTCTGAGAGATTGCATTGAGAAATGCACATAGCTTCACAATGGCTAATCGAACGTTTTCCGGTAGAAGCCCCCTCAATGCAATCGGAAGCAGTTGCGTCATAATCGGAACGTTTTCTCTGCCATGTTTATTATTCCCTTTATATTCGACGAGAAGCCAGACGGTACCTTAATACTAAGTAGGCATTCAAAGAAGATTTCCTTCTCTTCTTTGGTAAGAGCGTAGCTTGCATGACCTTGATGTATGCCGTCTTTTCCGTGCATACGTTGCTGGTCCTCCCGTGCCTCAGGTGTATCTTTTGTCTTCCCATACACGCCCAAGAAGCCAAGCAGGGTCACACAAAGATTCTTCATCACGTGCATCACGTCGATTGCGGAGCGGACCTCTAGGTCTTTCCAATAGATCAGGTTCCAAAATATAGATTTCTTCTTCCACATGGGTGCGCGTCTGTCAGCGTCATTCGGAACAGGTTGTCCACCAGGACCCTTTTCAAAGACCACCTTCAAATCCTTGACCATATCATGTACATCAGCACCAGTACGGTGGTGAGGCTTCGTCCGGTGATCCGCCTCACCTTTGAAATTCTTGCCTTTATTTCTTACGGGATGCCTGCTCGGAAGAAATCGACGATGTCCCAGGTACATATTCTTCTTACAATTAGCCAAATATATACCGTCGGTATCGTCCAAACAGTGTGTGCATGCGCGGTATCCCTTGTTTGTCTGTCCTGAAAGGTTACTGAGAGCAGGCCAATCATTGATGGTCACGAACAGCAACGCCTTTAGGTCAAATTCTTCCCTCATGTGCTCATCCCACGCACGTACACCTGTTCAATTCCACAGTTGTAAGAGTTCTTCAACTAATGGCCTTAGGTACACATCAATGTCGTTGCCGGGTTGCTTAGGGCCTTGGATGAGCACTGGCATCATAATGAACTTCCGCTTCATGCACAACCAATGACAAAGGTTATAAAAACATAGAGTCACAGGCCAGGTGCTATGGTTGCTGCTCTGCTCTCTAAAAGGATTAATGCCATCTGCGCTTAGACCAAACCATACGTTCCTTGCGTCATCTGCAAACTCCTTCCCGTACTTTCTTTCGATTTTTCTCCACTGCGACCCGTCAGCGGGTACTCTCAACTTTCCGTCTTTCTTACGGTCTTCTCTGTGCCATCGCATCGCCTTGGCATGCTCTTTGTTTTGGAACAAACGTTTCAACCGTGGTATTATAGGAGCATACCACATCACCTTGGCAGGAATCTTCTTCCTGGGGCGCTCGCCCTCGACATCACCAGGGTCATCGCGGCTGATCTTATAGCGCAATGCACCGCATACTGGGCAAGCATTCAAATCCTCATACTCACTGCGGTAGAGGATGCAATCATTAGGGCATGCATGTATCTTCTGCATCTCTAACCCTAGAGGGCAGACAACCTTCTTTGCTTCGTACATACTCTCGGGCAATTCGTTGTCCTTTGGAAGCATATTCTTTATCATTACCAGAAACTGTCCAAATCCCTTGTCAGATACACCATTATCTGCCTTCCATTGTAGCAATTCCAATGTGGTGCCTAGCTTTTTCTTGTCACCTACGCAATTCGGGTACAACAATTTTTTGTGATCCTCTAACATGCGTTGCAACTTCTTCTTCTCCAAATCACTTGCGCAGTTTCTCTTTGCATCGGCAATGGCCCGACCTAGACCATCAATGGGCTCATCTGATGCTTCTTCTTCAGCTTCTTCCCGCATTGCCGGCTCAACTTCTTCCCGCATTACCGGCTCAGCTTCTTCCCTCATTGTTGTATCATCGTATTCAGGAAACCCATGGCCAGGATAGCTGTCGTCGTCCTCTTCTTCTTCATTGTCTTCCATCATAACCCTTCTTTCTCCATGCTTGGTCCAAACATTATAGTGGGGCATGAAACCAGACTCAAACAGGTGGACGTGAATGGTTCTTGACGTAGAGTAATTGTGACCATTCTTACAGCCAGCACATGGACAAGGCATAAACCCATCCGCCTGCTTGTTTGCCTCAGCTGCAAGCAGAAAAGTACGCACGCCATTAATGAACTCGGGAGAGCATCGGTCATCGTACATCCATTGCCGGCTCATCTTCAATACACAGCACCGAAAACACCAAATTAATACAATACATAAAGTTCATACATAAAGATCATACAACACTTAAATGCAACAAACAAATAACTCTCTAGCTAAAGAATTTAAATGCAACAACAAATGCGATCAAGATCGCAACTAAGGTAACAATTGATCCAACAGCATAATGATACCAAGCCTCACTATGAATGGCATATTTTCTAATCTTTCTAATCTTCAAGCGCATTTTCTCCATCTTAATCTTGTGATCATCGACGACATCGGCAACATGCAACTCCAATTCCATCTTCTCCTCCTCAATTCTTTTCAATTTTTCCTTCAAATATTCGTTTTCTCTTTCAACTAAATTTAACCTCTCGATAATAGGGTCGGTTGGAATTTCCGGTTCAACTATCTCCTACATACAAATATCTATGTCAACTTGATGGGCATAATTTGTCATAAACACGAAATGCAATGAGTAGTTTTAAAAGAGAATATACCACATCCGAATCATAACCCGGACGAGGGCCGACGGGGACGGATATCAAAACCATGGCACTATGTATAACAAACAACGTATGGGTAAGATAATTATACGAGTAACTATATATCCAAATCACACAAACATCAATTTTTTATATAAAACTTCATGAACAAGAGGCTCACCACAAGGTGGTGCCGGCGACGGGACGTTGCGAGCGATCGACGGTGGTTACGACGGAGATTTAGAAGGTACTAAGTAAACCACACCTACATATGCAAACTAAGTGTTATTTTTGACCTCAGATTGCATATAAATCAAATACTAGCACATATATATAATTCCTCCCAAATTACTAAACTCAAAAATCAATCACTATATAAAGCATTGCACGAGCTAATCTAGCAATGAGAGATGAATTGCTAACCTTTGTGATCATTTGAATGGATGGGGGCCTTCAAATCTTGACAAATTTTGGGCAAAATGTGTGATGAGCTTGAGAGAAAGAGGGAAAAGAACATAGAGGAGAGGGGAAAGGGGAAGAACAGAGCGAGCTCGGGTGGACGAAGGGTCTATGTAGGACGACCTTTAGTATCGGTTCGTGACAACATCCTGCCACCACTCACTTTAGTACCGGTTCGTGGCACGAACCGGTGCTAAAGATTCGCCACGAACCGGTACTAATGAGAGCGGCCGGCTAGCCGTTGGAACCGGCACTAATGCACACATCAATGCCGGCTCAAATTCAAACCGGCACTAATGTGCTTCACATTTGACCCTTTTTCTACTAGTGACCTTAGGTAGATTGAATATTTGAAAATTGGACCAAGTTTCGAAGAAGAATTTATGTTATGCACATAGTACTGTTCATATTCAGATTTTTCATCTATGTTAGATTTTATACCATGCATATACATTGACAGAAATCCATCTCCTACATGGCTTCTTTTGCGTAGCTATCTCCTACACAACATCATCATTCTTGCACAAATTTTACATGGATTCCTGGTGGAGAATAGAAAATAAATGTCACAGTGCAAGATATATATATTTCTATTCATCAACCAGGGTGCAGAATAAGTTATTCTTCACCCGAGATAATCTTATAATCATTTCATAATTAAACTACATTTCGAATTTAAATAGTTACATTTCTATTGATTCACTACGTAAAATTTGACATAAAAAAATAAAAATATAGGTCATAAGACAAGAAAAATTTACAGTTTATGTGTATTTTAGACTATGTTTTTATGTTTGTAATTTTACATAACATAAATTTTTTTTACGGCGGTTATATATTTTCTTACGGTCCCTTTTTGCGTCGGAAATAAGACAAAACTTACGGAATGTGAAATTACGGTGCATTGATGGTAAAATAGAGAGGGTTGAATTTATCATCAATGCATCGTAAATTTACGTTCCGTAAGTTTTGTCTTATTTCCGACGCAAAAAGAGACCGTAAGAAAATATATAATCGCCGTAAAAAATATTTTATGTTATGTAAAATTACAAACGTAAAAACATAGTCTAAAATATACATAAACTGCAAATTCTCTTGTCTTATGACATATATTTTTTATTTTCTTATGTCAAAATTTACGTAGTGAATCAAAAGAAATGTGACTATTTGAATTTCAAACGTAATTTAATTATGAAATGATTGTAAGATTACACTAGTAGAAAAAATATGATTGCACCAATCAATACTAACCCATCAGACATCCTAGCTATAATAATTCGCTTTCTTGGCCCTGTTCCTACGCGGCGACGTGAGTACTTCCCCGCGAGGGGCGACCATGACGATGACGGAGCAGGTTACTCGTTCCTCTGTGACATAATCCTGTACAAAGCAAACTTCATCTGTATTAATCGATTAGCAATGCATTAATGTACAAAGTAGCTAGCTAGCGAAAATAGATTGATGGATTTTGGCCACATACAACACACAGCGCTCGTACGCAGAGTCGCTGTATTGATTACAGGCTTGAGTACTACTTGGATATATACCTGTATAAAGTACGCCCAAGTCACGCCACTATTTACATATGCATGTGCATCCATGACGTGATGATGTTTATTGTATGGATATCAATCTGGCATTGTAGTCTGCGATTGAAGCAGCTACTTGGCCACCACGTATCATGTGCTGCGATGGATGGGGCTCTTCCTCCTACACAATGGCGCAGCAGCGGCCAGGTACGGGCGCACCTGTAATCACCGCAGTACGTCGATGGAAAGGCACTGGCGGCGACGGCGTCATGGTGTTTGCAGGATGTCAGCTGCGTATAGGTCAAGGAAATCAGGAGAACCGGTCCCGCAAGACTGTGCAATGTTGTTAGTTAGCATTCATAATTTTCTGTCAGCCGAGGAGTAGATAGATCTGTTTTCTCGCAAAAAAAGATCTATCTACTCCTCGCAAAAAAGAAATCAAGATAGATACTTTTACGCAAAAAAATCTATCTACTCCTAGCAAAAAAAAAACTCGAGATAGATTCTTTTTACCACAAAAAAAAATCTATCTACTCGTCGCAAAAAAAATTCGAGATAGATTGACAGGGAGTTTTTTCTCTTCTTCTTTTAAATCATTTTTTTGCCCAGGATTTTATCAGTCGATCTACACCGTAATAATTCGGTCCCACCAGATTAACGGTTCGTAAAATTTGATTAACGTAGGAATTTCTTGAAAGTCTAGATTTAATTATCAAGACCGTTAATTTTTTAATATGAACGGCTGAGATTTAAAGATATTACGTTACATACAAATATTGTGTACAGACATATATTGTATTACACATAAAAAATCTGTCACGTACATGCCTCTACAATGGAATAGTACAACCAACATCATAGAAGGACACGTACAAGCTGCAGACTAGCAAATCAATTAGAATAAAAAAACAATCCAATCACAAGTACGTGTACGTGTACTAATAGGATAGTAGCCACTTGATGGATGATTGGGCAAATAAATCTTCCGTACGTGTGTCCGTCGCCTCTGAAGTACAAATGGGGATAGGCCGAGTAAAATGAAATTAGTACGAACCACAATTAGACGAGCTCTTTTACGATGGAAAGACTACATACTTCGCATCATGATTGAACTTAGACTACATTTTCCATGTTTTTGAAGAAATTAATAGAACATCATTTTGCAGACGTCAACGCGAGCAACGGAGGAGCCTTGCCTAGGCAGATAGAACATCATTTTCCATTTTCCACCTAGGCAGACTACCGTTCCCCCTTACGGTACTACTGCAAGGCAGGAAACCCCAAACCTGGGAAGAGCGTGGATAACAGAACATCCGTGCCTATTTTCGCTGGAAAACGGATGTAGCAAAAATCCGACACAGTACTACCGCAGAGGAGCGATACTACCGCCTGGCAGCTGAGCCAGGCCGCGCATGGTACTACCGCGCAAGGGATGCGGTACTACCGTGGTAGCGCGGATATAAAAAATTACATCCGCCCCTACTACCGCGAGGGAACGGTACTTGGCCTGGGGGGGGGGGCACGGTACTACGGCTCCAAAGGAGCGGTACTACCGTGGGCACCCGCGGTACTACCGTGCCACAGCACGGTACTACCGCTGGTGCCTACGGTACTACCGCTCACTAGGGAGCAGTACTACCGCAAGCCAACACAGCAGCCAGAACAAGGTAAAGAGATAAAAACGGAGGATGCTCCAAGGTGCAGGGGAAAGGAGGGGACTAGGAAGAAACGTGTACGTGATGATTCCACCCGAACCTTTTCGACGCGGACCCCCTCTTAATAGTACGGCTTTCCTACGACTCAAATCCACCAAAAAGAAACGTAGAAAAACGCCGTCTTCAATAGTCTTCGAGGGACACCAAACCGTCTTGTGCATAGCGAAGAAACGTCTGGAAAACTCAAGACACACGATTAGTCCGCAAACGCATTGTCATCAATCACCAAAACACCTTAGGGATAAATATGCTCTTACAATCTCCCCCTTTTTGGTGGATTGATAACAATACGGGATTTGCACAAGGGAAATAATATTAAGCAAACGCAAACCCCTCCTCTCTAGAATATAGACGGACTCCCCCTAGATGTGTGCCAACTAGATGGGTGCTTTGGACTACACGACACACATACTAGGATCAAAGCTCCACCTATATTATAGAGACAAGGCATATCTTGCAACAGTAAGACTAACACTAGACAAGATAGCACAAACATAAGTTCACTAAGATAGAATAGAGTGCATATGTCTTACACCATATGACGGATAAGTCTCAAAGGCACAAACCAAACAAAGGCAAATGAGGTCCAAACGACAAAGTAAACACACCGAACACGACATACGACTCGCAAACACACAAATCCCTACACTCTCCCCCCCTTTGGCATCGAGGCGCCAAAAAGGAAGAGAGGACACCTACACATAAGGGGTGGCTCAGGCATAGAAATCATCCCAATGCTCCTCATGCTCCTTGTCAGACTCGGCGGCGGGGACGGTCTCCTCGATGTCCTCCTCAGAGCTAGTCCACTTGAAGCCTTGCTTCGCCATCCATGCAGCCTCTAGCATGATGGCATTCTCAGAACCGCCAGAGACATCCTCTGCAAAGAGCCTCATGACCTTCTTGTCGCGGCGGCGACTCTCCATGGATGCCACGTGAGTCCTGTACTGCCCTTCGCCTGCATGCAGAAGAGAGTTTTTATCTTGTCCTTCAATTTCTTGGCCCACGACGGTGGGGAAGACCTAGCAGCACGGTCCTCAACAACATTCTCTACACCAGCCTCCTCCTCACCAACAGCCCTCCTAGCAGCAGACACCTCAGCACGAGTAGTAGTGTTGGCCCAGTTGGGCTTGACGCGGAGACTGATGGACTCATGCCGAATCCAGTCTGGAGCAAGGAACTCATCACCAGGGTACATCATCTCCCAAGTCGTGGAGATCAACAGAAACAGGTATGGTCCATAGATAGGTACCTTGCGGGTGTACACCGCAAACCGAAGCTCACACCACATGATGTGTGAGACATCAAGTGGCTGAGTCTGAGACAAACGTGCCTCCGCGCACAGGAGCATCATGTCCACCAGATAGGAATGAACCTTGTCCTCGTCGCCAATGCGAGGAAACAGAGTGTTGCGGAAGATGCGATGCATGATATCCAGAAAAGAGTACAACACCCAAGTCGACTTGCCACTGGGAAGCACCTTCTCAACATAGTACGGCTGAAGCAAGTTCTTGTTAGCAGACTCAGAATTGGCGTGGGGTCGAACGCAAACGGGTGTGTGAATCCCGTCATCAGGTACGTGGAGCAGACCCATGAACTCCTTCCAGGTAGCAGACAACTGACGATCATTGGTCATCCAGGTCATCCTTCGCTCATCCCCGGGGTGAAAGTAAACTGAGGCAAAGAACTGACAGATAAGCTCAGGGTCATAGTCAAGGTGGAAGGAGATCACAGACTCAATAGCGAACTGCTCCACCAAATCTAGAGCTTCTCCAAAATACTCCCGATACTTGTCCTTCCTCATTTGATTCATGTCTATCCACTTGACATCCACATAGGTGTTTTGCTTGTTCTTGATTACATCCAGATAAATGAGAGCCTGCTGCTTGGTCCAAAACAACTCAGTGCTTCTGAGGACAACACGAGCATTCACATAAGGGTTGATCTTCCGGTGTTCGACGTACTCATTGAGGGGAATCTCGTCCATGCCCTTAGAAGGTTCCTTTTGCTTGCTGGTAGTGGTCTTCACATTGCGCTCGGGGGCACTGGAGCCCTCTGGTGCTTCATCTTGAGGATTGCGCAGTCGCTTGGAGCCAGTGTCACTACTGGGATTGGAACAACAAGAGCCACCACCTAAGACAAGAGAACGCACACACAAAGAGCGAGAAGAATCAATGCAAAGACCACGGCAAAGCAAGGGAAACAAGTAGAAATCATACGAGATAAATGCCACACGGAAGATGAGACAACAACAGTAGTGCTGCCTGGCCATGCGGTACTAAAACTTTAGTACCGCTCCTAGCCGCGGTAGTACCGTGGGAGGATACGGTAGTACCGTGGCTTGGAGCGGTAGTAAGACGCGCGAAACCACGGAGAAACCACGGCACGGTAGTACCGCACCGCGTCAGATCCGAGCCTACTTTTGAATCTGAGAAGACGCGCGAAACCACGGCGGAACTACGGTTGATCACATCTACCACGGGACAATATATCAAGTAAAATGTCTACGCAACACTACTCTCCTACAACCTTCTCTTGCAAAGATTTGGCCTAAAATCTCAAGAACACAAGCATCTCCCCAAAAATCTAGAGACAAGATAACCAACAAGAAAGAGAGGGATTTGGGGAAAAACCTTGGTCCATGGCAAGAGGAAGTGGTGGGGAACGATCCCACCGGTCGGAATCCAAAGAGAGCAGCCGGAGACAGAGATCAGGTGAGGGACTCCG
>NC_041390.1:20042682-20077196 GCF_002162155.2 Triticum dicoccoides
AGAGAGAGAGAGAGAGAGAGAGAGAGAGAGAGAGAGAGAGAGAGACGAAGTGGGGAAACTGACGAATGGGTATGGGGAAGATAGAACCCCGCCCATTCTCGTCCTTATCCCGATGCGCCTCAGACAGCGTGGTAGTACCACGTATCATCGTGGTAGTACCGCTTGGGCGGAAGAACCACACTGAAGCGGTAGTACAGCTCCCCCAGGCGGTAGTACCGCGCTGAGCCGGTAGTACCGTACTCTCCACGCACGGTAGTATCGTGGCAGGCCGCGGTAGTACCGTGAGCTCAAGAAGCACATTCCCAACAAGAGAGAAAAAGAGTGGTATTTGCAAGGAAACTTCAAACGAGCAAGACACCACACAACAAACTCAAACACGAGGAGAAGAAATGGCAAAATGACAACAAGAGGTGACCACGAGACACAACCGCTCCAAGAGAGGGCGGTGGCCGGAGCCACCTATGTTTCAGTCAATTGGTATGGCACCACGAAGAATTATCCTTGGGCCCATGACCAAAACTTGTCTTTGAAGCACAAGTACCATAAAAATGGCTAATGTGAAAGATTTGATCAATTTATGCATAATGGGGGGAGGAAGAGTTCATTGAGAGAACAACACTCCCCCTATGTCCATGCCTACATCTAAACAAGACAACAAGTTGAGTATGGTGGGGTGTGCAAGGGTTCAAGCAACATTGCTCGAATCAATGATATTTAGCTCATGCCTTAACTCACGAAATCTTGCTTCATCCAACGGCTTCGTGAAAATATCTGCAAGGTTATCATGAGTGTTGACGTAGTTGAGCTCGATCTCCCCTCGCCTAATGTGATCCTGGATGAAGTGATACCGAATCTCAATATGCTTCGTCTTGAAGTGTTGCACCGGGTTGAGAGAAATCTTAATGGCACTTCCATTGTCACACCAAAGAGGCACTTTGTCACAAATGACACCGTAATCCTTCAAAGTTTGCCTCATCCATAAGAGTTGTGCACAACAACTACCGACCGCTACATACTTTTCTTCGGTGGATGAGAGAGACACACAACTTTGCTTTTTGAAAGACCAAATTACCAAAGATCAACCAAGGAATTGCCACCCTCCGGAAGTGGACTTCGTATCCACTTTGTCTCCCGCCCAATCGGAATCCAAAAACCCTACAAGCTTGAAGTTTGCTCCTCTTGGGTACCATAAGCCAAAGTTTGGGGTATGAGCCAAATATCGAAAGATTCGCTTGACCGCCACAAAGTGGCTTTCCTTAGATGCGGCTTGAAACCGTGCACAAATTCCCACACTCAACATGATATCCGGTCTAGATGCACAAAGGTAAAGCAAGGAGCCAATCATGGAGAGATATACCTTTTGATCCACCGCTGTACCATTGGGATCTATGTCAAGTTGGCACTTGGTGGGCATGGGAGTGGACGCCGGCTTGACATCACTTAGCTTGAATCTCTTAAGCATGTCTTGAGTGTATTTGGCTTGGTTGATGAAGGTTCCTTCTCTCCTTTTCTTCACTTCAAACCCTAGAAAGAACTTCAACTCTCCCATGGAAGACATCTCGATCTTTGAGGTCATGAGAGCGGCAAATTCCTCATTGAAAGCTTTGTTAGGGGAACCAAAGATAATATCATCAACATATAATTGGCACACAAACAACTCCCCTTTGACCTTCTTAGTAAAAAGAGTGGGGTCGATTAGCCCAACTTCAAAACCATGGTCTTGTAACAACTCGGTAAGGTGGTCATACCACGCACGTGGGGCTTGTTTAAGGCCATAGAGTGCCTCATCGAGATGATACACATGATCGGGAAAGTAGGGATCCTCGAACCCGGGGGGTTGCTTGACATAAACCAATTCATTAATAGGACCATTAAGAAAAGAACTCTTCACATCCATTTGTTGTAACTTAAAGTTATGATCAGAAGCATATGCAATCAACATGCGAATGGATTCAAGATGAGCAACGGGAGCAAAGGTTTCACCGTAGTCGATACCCTCGACTTGGGAGTAGCCTTGTGCTACCAAACGAGCCTTGTTGCGAATGATAATCCCATGAGCATCTTGCTTGTTCTTAAATATCCACTTGGTTCCAATGACATTGTGGTTCACCGTCGGCCTTGGCACCAATCTCCACACGTTGTTGCGCTCGAAGTTGTTGAGTTCTTCATGCATGGCATTGAGCCAATCCGGATCTTCGAGCGCCTCATAGACCTTTTGGGGCTCAACACAAGAGACAAACGCGTGATGTTCACAATAGTTTGCTAATTGTCTACGAGTGCTTACCCCCTTTATTAAGCTTCCAAGCACATTTGTCATGAGATGATCCTTGGTGGAGATCTTGGAAGCAACCTTGGCGGCACGACGCTCCAATTCCTCCTCGGTGGTGAGTTGAGGAGCGGTCACTTGATCATCTTGAGCGACATCTTGAGCTTGTTCTTGATCTTGAACTTGCTCGGAGGAGAGAACTTGACCTTGGGCATCACTTGGTGTGTCAACACCGTCTTGAGCATGATCTTGCCCTTGGACTTGTTCTTGAGGATGAGGGCTGATAACCCACAAGTATAGGGGATCGCAACAGCTTTTGAGGGTAGAGTATTCAACCCAAATTTGTTGATTCGACACAAGGGGAGCCAAAGAATATTCTCAAGTATTAGCAGCTGAGTTGTCAATTCAACCACACCTGGAAACTTAGTATCTGCAGCAAAGTGTTTAGTAGCAAAGTAATATGATAGTGGTGGTAGCGGCAACAAAAGTAAAGACAGCAAAAGTAATGTTTTTGGTATTTTGTAGTGATTGTAACAGTAGCAGCGGGAAAGTAAATAAGCGAGAACCAGTATATGGAAAAATGATAGGCACCGGATCAGTGATGGATAATTATGCCGGATGCGGTTCATCATGTAACAGTCGTAACATAGGGTGACACAGAACTAGCTCCAATTCATCAATGTAATGTAGGCATGTATTCCGTATATAGTGATACGTGCTTACAGAAAAGAACTTGCATGACATCTTTTGTCCTACCCTCCCGTGGCACCGGGGTCCTATTGGAAACTAAGGGATATTAAGGCCTCCTTTTAATAGAGAACCGGAACAAAGCATTAGCACATAGTGAATACATGAACTCCTCAAACTATGGTCATCACCGGGAGTGGTCCCGATTATTGTCACTTAGGGGTTGCTGGATCATAACACATAGTAGGTGACTATAGACTTGCAAGATAGGATCAAGAACTCACATATATTCATGAAAACATAATAGGTTCAGATCTGAAATCATTGCACTCGGGCCCTAGTGACAAGCATTAAGCATAGCAAAGTCATAGCAACATCAATCTCAGAACATAATGGATACTAGGGATCAAACCCTAACAAAACTAACTCGATTACATGATAAATCTCATCCAACCCATCACCGTCCAACAAGCCTAATATGGAATTACTCACGCACGGCGGTGAGCATCATGAAATTGGTGATGGAGGATGGTTGATGATGACGACGGTGACGAATCCCCCTCCCCGGAGCCCCGAACGGACTCCAGATCAGCCCTCCCGAGAGGTTTTTGGGCTTGGCGGCGGCTCCGTATCGTAAAACGCGATGATTTCTTCTCTCTGATTTTTTCTCTCCGAAAGCAAATATATAGAGTTGGAGTTGGCGTCGGAGGGCATCCAGGGGGCCCACTGTGATAGCCTGGCTTATTAGCGATGATAGACTACTCATATCAATAAGGAATTCCTTCTTTTCCGGGAGCCCATTCAGACAGAACTCCAAAGTTAAGCGTGCTCAGCTTGGAGTAGTTTCAGGGTGGGTGACCGACCGGGATGTTGCTCCCGGGTGCGCACGAGTGAGGATAAAGTGCGCAGAAAAGACTAGTATTGATCTATGGGGCCAGTCTAGATCCCGCCAGGAGTAACGACCACCGGCGGGTGTGTCCGGGGCGTTACAAGTTGGTATCAGAGCCGACCCTCGCGGTTACACGGATGGTTGCGGACAGGTGCGTGGTCATGTTGTTCATGACCTTTTGACCCGTCGTGGCACACGACATGGCACGTGTACTGGACTGGAAGCACAGACGTATGTGCCAAGAGGGAACGTTCCTGTGGCCCGACGAGGACGTCGATTCCTCTGAGTGGGGGTGTATGTGATAGCCTGGCTTATTAGGGATGATAGACTACTCATATCAATAAGGAATTCCTTCTTTTCCGGGAGCCCATTCAGACAGAACTCCAAAGTTAAGCATGCTCAACTTGGATTAGTTTCAGGATGGGTGACCGACCGGGAAGTTGCTCCCAGGTGCGCACGAGTGAGCACAAAGTGCGCAGAAAAGACTAGTATTGATCTATGGGGCCAGTCTAGATCCTGCCAGGAGTAACGACCACCGGCGGGTGTGTCTGGGGTGTTACACCCACGAGGTAGGGGGCGCGCCCTAGGAGGGGCGCCTCCCACCCTTGTGAGAAGGGTGTGGGCCCCCTGGTCTTCATCTTTGGCGAGGATTTTTTTTTATTTTTTCAAGATGTTCCGTGGAGTTTCAGGTCATTCCGAGAATATTTGTTTTCTGCACATAAAACAACACCATGGCAATTCTGTTGAAAACACCGTCAGTCCGGGTTAGTTCCATTCAAATCATACAAGTTAGAGTCTAAAACAAGGGCAAAATTGTTTGGAAAAGTAGATACGACAGAGACGTATCAACTCCCCCAAGCTTAAACCCTTGCTTGTCCTCAAGAAATTCAGTTGACAAACTGAAAGAAAGAAAGAAAAACTTTTACAAACTCTGTTTGCTCTTGTTGTTGTAACTATGTCAAGCTAGTATTCAAGTTTTCAGCATAGATCATAACTAACCACATTTGCAATAATTCTCAGGTCTCACAATTACTCATATCAATAGCATAATCAACTAGCAAGCCATAATAATAAATCTCGGATGACAACACTTTCTCAAAACAATCATAATATGATATAACAAGATGGTATCTCGCTAGCCCTTTCTGAGACCGCAAAACATAAATGCAGAGCACCTTTAAAGATCAAGGACTGACTAGACATTGTAATTCATGGTAAAAGAGATCCAATCATAGTCATACCCAATATAAATTAGCAGTGATGAATGCAAATGACAGCTGTGCTCTCCAGCTATTGCTTTTTAATAAGAGGGTGATGACTCAACATAAAAGTAAATGGATAGGCCCTTCGCAGAGGGAAGCAGGGATTTGTAGAGGTGCCAGAGCTTGGTTTTGAAATAGAGATAAATTGTATTTTGAGCGGTATACTTTCATTGTCAACGTAACAACTAAGAGATGGCGATATCTTCCATGCTAAACACATTATAGGCGGTTCCCAAACAGAATGGTAAAGTTTATACTCCCCCTCCACCAACAAGCATCAATCCATGGCTTGCTCGAAACAATGAGTGCCTCCAACATACATCAGGTCCCAGGGGGAGTTTTGTTTGCAATTAATTTTGATTTAGTTTGCATAAAGCATGGGACTGGGCATCCCGGTGACCAGCCATTTTCTTGTGAGTGAGGAGCGGAGTCCACTCCTCTTGAGAATAACCCACCTAACACAGAAGATAAGGACAGCCTTGGTTGATACATGAGCTATTCGAGCATACAAAACATAATGTTTATTTGAAGGTTTAGAGTTTGGCACATACAAATTTACTTGGAACGGCAGGTAGATACCGCATATAGGAAGGTATGGTGGACTCATCTGGAATAACTTTGGGGTTTAAGGGATTGGATGCACAAGCAGTATTCCCGCTTAGTGCAAGTGAAGGCTAGCAAAAGATTGGGAAGCGACCAACTAGAGAGCGACAACAGCCATGTACATGCATTAAAATTAATAAACATTGGATGCAAGCATGAGTTGGATTTAATCCATCATGAACATAAATATCGTGAAGGCTATGTTGATTTTGTTTCAACTACATGCGTGAACATGTGCCAAGTCAAGTTACTTAAATCATTCAAAAGAGGATATACCACTCCATCATACCACATCATAACCATCTCAATAGCATGTTGGCACACAAGGTAAATCATTATAACGCATAGCTAATCAAGCATGGCACAAGCAACTATGATCTCTAATTGTCATTGCAAACATGTTTATTCATAATAAGCTGAATCAAGAATGAGGGACTCATCATATTTACAAAAACAAAAAAGGTTCAGTTCATACTAGCTTTTCTCATCTCAGTCAGTCCATCATATATCATCATAATTGCCTTTCACTGGCACGACCGAACGGTGTGAATAATAATAAGAGTGTACGTGCATTAGACTAAGCTGGAATCTGCGAGCATTCAATAAACAGGAGAAGACAAGGCAATATGGGCTCTTGGTTAAATCAACAATAATGCATATAAGAGCCACTTCAATAATTTAATTATGGTCTTGTCCTACTGACCCCCAAAGAAAAGAAAAAAATAAAACTATTTACACGGGAAAGCTCCCAACAAGCAAAAGAAGAACGGGAAATATTTTTGGGTTTTCTTTTTAATTATTACTACTACAGCAGAGAAATAAACTACTACTAACTTTTTTGGTTTTTCTTAAGGTTTAAAAAACACACAAGAAGAAAGCAGGAAAAAGAAAATAAACTAGCATGGATATTACAATGAAAAAGTATGAGTACCGACATCTAGTAATGAGTGTGTGTGAACATAAATGTAATGTCGGTGAGAAATACGTACTCCCTCAAGCTTAGGCTTTTGGCCTAAGTTAGTCTATGGCCAAGGCTGGCCTGGCGGATATCCATAATAATAGTTGTTGGGGTCGTATTGTGACGAGGAAGAATAGTTGGGATCATACTGATGTGTAGCGGTTATCGCCTGCTGAGCTGCAGCGTGGAGTCGAGCTGCCTCCGCTCTCCTCTCGTACTCTTCTGCCTCCTCTCTGGTAATAACATATCTTCTTTTTGTCTGTGAATCAAAGAAGGCAGGAGCAGGGAGAGTAATACGGAAAACACGTTGTTTATCAAAAATTAAACGATATAAGAGAGGTGATTCAGGCCTCTCGACAAACTGGTGCGAAGCCATAGAGTTATAATCTAAATATGCAGGAGGCAACTCCGTATCACCCCCACGAATGTCTATCTCAAGAAAATGAGCTAAGCGGGTTGCATAAATTCCTCCAAAGAAATCTCCATTATGTCTATTATGATGCAACCTATGAGCTACAATGGCTCCCATATGATAAGATTGGTCTCCTAACACAGCACTCCTAAGAATGCTAAGATTAGGGACACACATGTGACATGCTTCATCCTTAGCATTTATGCATCTACCGATGAAGAGAGCAAAATAATGTATAGCAGGAAAGTGAATGCTCCCTATGGTAGCCTGCGTTATATCTCTAGATTCCCCCATAGTTATACTAGCAAGAAAGTTTCTAAATTCAGATTTAGGGGGATCCCTAACACTACCCCATGATGGAAGTTTGCAAGCAGAAGTGAAATCCTCTAAGTCCATGGTATAAGATTTGTCGTAGAGATCAAACATGACTGAAGGAGAATTACGCGAAGATGAATACTCAAACCTCCTCACAAATGTACTTGTGAGATCATGATACCGGGGCATTTGTTAGCCTCAAAATCCTCAAGACCAGCATTGCGCAAATATGCTTTGAATTCTTCTTTAATTCCCGCACGGTCCATAAAATTTTCCGACGGCCATTCGCAAGGCCGTACTGGAGCGTCTCTTGGTGGATCCTCATCAGCATCGCGCATAGCAATCCTGGGTCCTTGCTTCTTAGAGGAACCACCTTGGAACATCTTCCTAAGCATATTGTTTTTCTCTGAAAAATTCTGAAATTTTTAGTAACTTGAAAAAAAATGAACCAACTTTAATAAAACCGATAGCAACTACTCCTACAAGTGCCTAGAGCCTATATCAAGCATTAGAACTACTTGGAACCATATAAATTTGACATGCAAGCTCAAGAACATGGTCACCTATGGAGCACAAATTTGCAAAGAATAAAGCACTAGAACAAAAACTAATTGGACCAATGGAGGAGTCACATACCAAGGAACAATCTCCCCAAGCAGTTTTGCGAGAGGTGCTTTGAGCGAGGAGATCGAAAGTCACAACAAAAGTGGCTGGAACTCGTGCTTGCGTTGGTTTTTCGGGTTTGTGTGAGACAGAGGAAGAAGATGGGTGCTGGGATAAGTGGAGGAGGGCCCACGAGGCACGGGAGTGCACCCTAGAGGGGGGGGGGCGCCCACCGCCCTCGTGGCCAGGTGGCGGCTCCTCCGGCGGTAATTTTTGCACAGTAAATCCTCAAATATTCCTGAAAAAGTCATATTAAATTGGCATGGCTTTCTGAGGACTTTTATTTTCGGGATATTTTTATATTGCACGGATAAGTCAGGAAACAGACAGAAAATACTATTTTTACTTTATTTCCACTAATTAACAAAAAGTAAAAGTGGGGTACAGAAGTTTGTGCTTCTAGTTTCATCCATCTCATGCTCATCAAAAAGAATCCAATAACAAGGTTGATCAAGTCTTGTTAACAAACTCATTCCGATAATCATGAAACTGGAGAAATTTCGAATAACACTAAGTTACCTCAGCAGGGATATGCACATCCCCAATAATAAGAATATCATATTTCTTCTTGACAGTAGGAAGAGGAAATTCAAAACTTCCAAATATAATCGATGGAATTTTTCCAATAGAGTTGATACTATGCACTTGAGGTTGTTTCCTCGGAAAGTGTACCGTATGCTCATTACCATTAACATGAAAAGTGACATTGCCTTTAGTGCAATCAATAACATCCCGGCAGTATTCAAAAAGGGTCTTCCAAGAATAATAGACATACTATCGTCCTCGGGAATATCAAGAATAACAAAGTCCGTTAAAATAGTAACGTTTGTAGCCACAATAGGCACATCCTCACAAATTCCGACAGGTATAGCAGTTGATTTATCAGCCATTTTCAAAGATATTTCAGTAGGTGTCAGCTTATTCAAGTCAAGTCTACAATATAAAGAGAGAGGCATAACACTAACACCGTCTCCAAGATCACATAAAGCAGTTTTAATATAATTTCTTTTAATGGAGCAAGGTATAGTAGGTACTCCGGGGTCTTCAAGTTTCTTTGGTATTCCACCCTTAAAAGTATAATTAGCAAGCATGGTGGAAATTTCAGCTTCCGGTATCTTTCTTTTATTAGTAATGACATCCTTCATATATTTAGCATAAGGATTTGTTTTGAGCACATCAGTTAATCGCATACGCAAAAAGATGGGCCTAATCATTTCAGCAAAGCGCTCAAAATCCTCATCATCCTTTTTCTTGGATGGTTTCGGAGGAAAAGGGATGGGTTTCTGAACCCAAGGTTCCCTTTCTTTACCATGTTTCCTAGCAACAAAGTCTCTTTTATCATAACGTTGATTCTTTGATTGTGGGTTATCAAGATCAACATCAGGTTCAATTTCTACATCATTATCATTACTAGGTTGAGCATCATCATGAACATCATCATTAATATTTTTACTAGGTTCATGTTCATTACCAGATTGTGTTTCAGCATCAGACATAGATATATCATTTGGATTATCAGGTGGTTCAGCAATAGGTTCACTAGAAGTTTGCACAGTTCTATCATTTTTCTTCTTCTTCTTTTTAGAAGAACTAGGAACATCAATATTATTTCTTTGAGAATCTTGCTCGATTCTCTTAGGGTGGCCTTCAGGATACAAAGGTTCCTGAGTCATTCTACCAGTTCTAGTAGCCACTCTAACAACATAATCATTTTTCTTACTATTCATTTCATCAAGCACTTCTTTTTGAGCCTTAAGTACTTGTTCTACTTGAGTGGTAACCATAGAAGCATGCTTGCTAACAAGTTTAAGTTCACCTTTAATATCAGCCATATAATCACCCAAGCGTCTAATCATATAAGCATTTTCTTTTAATTTCTACCAAAATAAGCATTGAAGTCCCCTTGCTTAAACATAAAGTTATCAAACTCATCCAAGCACTGACTAGCAATTTTAGTAGGAGGGACTTCGGCTTTATCATATCTATAGAGAGAATTTACCTTTACTACTTGTGTCGGGATATCGGGATCAGGAGGTTCTTCAACAAATAAAGAATTAAGATCATATGTTTCTTCAACAGGCGGTATATTAAGACCATGTATTTCTTCAATAGGAGGTAAATTCTTAACATCTTCACCTTTAATACCTTTTTCTTTCATAGATTTCTTTGCCTCTTGCATATCTTCGGGACTGAGAAATAGAACACCTCTCTTCTTAGGAGTTGGTTTAGGAATAGGTTCAGTAATTGGAGCAGAAGCTAGCTCAGGAGGTGGCTTAGGAGGTGCCCAATTATTTTCATTTGTCAACATATTATTCAATAGAATTTCAGCTTCATCCGGTGTTCTTTCCCTAAAAAGAGAACCAGCACAACTATCTTGGTAATCTCTCGAAGCATCGGTTAGTCTATTATAAAATATATCAAGTATTTCAGGTTTCTTAAGAGGATGATCAGGCAAAGCATTAAGTAACTTGAGAAGCCTCCCCCAAGCTTGTGGGAGACTCTCTTCTTCAATTTGCACGAAGTTGTATATTTCCCTCAAAGCAGCTTGTTTCTTATGAGCAGGGAAATATTTAGCAGAGAAGTAATAAATCATATCCTGGGGACTACGCACACAACCAGGATCAAGAGAATTAAACCATATCTTAGCATCACCCTTTAATGAGAACGGAAATATTTTGAGTATATAAAAGTAACGCGATCTCTCATCATTAGTAAACAGGGCAGCTTTATATCATTTAACTTAGTAAGATGTGCCACAACAGTTTCAGATTCATAGACATAAAACGGATCAGATTCAACCAAAGTAATTATATCAGGATCAACATAGAATTCATAATCCTTATCAGGAACACAAATAGGTGAAGTAGCAAAAGCAGGGTCGGGTTTCATCTTATCTCTAAGTGATTCTTTGTTCCATTTAATTAATAACCTCTTAAGCTCATATCTATCTTTGCAAGCTAAAATAGCGGCAGAACATTCCATATCAAAAAGATAGCCCTCAGGAATAATAGGCATATTTTCATCATCACTATCATCATCGTATTCAGATTCAATAATTTCTTTTTCTCTAGCCCTAGCAATTTGTTCATCAAGAAATTCACTAAGGGGCACAGTAGTATCAGGCATAGAAGCAGTTTCATCATAAGTATCATGCATAGCAGAAGTGGCATCATCACTAACATGTGACATATCAGAACGAATAGCAGAAGCAGGTGTAGGTGTCGCAAACTTACTCATAACAGAAGGTGAATCAAGTACAGAGCTAGATGGCAGTTCCTTACCTCCCCTCGTAGTTGAGGGGTAGATCTTGGTTTTTGGATCTCTCAAGTTCTTCATAGTGTCCAGCAGATATAAATCCCAAGTGACTCAAAGAATAGAGCTATGCTCCCCGGCAATGGCGCTAGAAATTGGTCTTGATAACCCACAAGTATAGGGGGTTGCAGCAACTTTCGAGGGTAGAGTATTCAACCCAAATTTGTTGATTCGACACAAGGGGAGCCAAAGAATATTCTCAAGTATTAGCAGCTGAGTTGTCAATTCAACCACACCTGGATACTTAGTATCTGCAGCAAAGTGTTTAGTAGCAAAGTAATATGATAGTGGTGGTAGCGGCAACAAAAGTAAAGACAACAAAAGTAATGCTTTTGGTATTTTGTAGTGATTGTAACAGTAGCAGCAGGAAAGTAAATAAGCGAGAACCAGTATATGGAAAACTCATAGGCACCGGATCAGTGATGGATAATTATGCCGGATGCGGTTCATCATATAACAGTCATAACATAGGGTGACACAGAACTAGCTCCAATTCATCAATGTAATGTAGGCATTTATTCCGTATATAGTCACACGTGCTTATGGAAAAGAACTTGCATGACATCTTTTGTCCTATCCTCCCATGACAGCGGGGTCCTATTGGAAACTAAGGGATATTAAGGCCTCCTTTTAATAGAGAACCGGAACAAAGCATTAGCACATAGTGAATACATGAACTCCTCAAACTATGGTCATCACCGGAAGTGGTCCCGATTATTGTCACTTCGGGGTTGCCGGATCATAACACATAGTAGGTGACTATAGACTTGCAAGATAGGATCAAGAACTCACATATAATCATGAAAACATAATAGGTTCAGATATGAAATCATGGCACTCAGGCCCTAGTGACAAGCATTAAGCATAGCAAAGTCATAGCAACATCAATCTCAGAACATAATGGATACTAGGGATCAAACCCTAACAAAACTAACTCGATTACATGATAAATCTCATCCAACCCATCACCGTCCAGCAAGCCTACGTGGGAATTACTCACGCACGGCGGTGAGCATCATGAAATTGGTGATGGATGATGGCTGATGATGACGACGGCGACGAATCCCCCTCTCCGGAGCCCCGAATGGACTCCAGATCAGCCCTCCCGAGAGGTTTTAGGGCTTGGCGGTGGCTCCGTATCGTAAAACGCGATGATTTCTTCTCTCTGATTTTTTTCTTTCTGAAAGCAAATATATAGAGTTGGAGTTGGCGTCAGAGGGCAACCATGGGGCCCACGAGGTAGGGGGGCGCACCCTAGGTGGGGCGCCCCCCACCCTCGTGAGAACGGAGTGGGCCCCCTGGTCTTCATCTTTGGCGAGGATTTTTTATTATTTTTTCTAAGATGTTCCGTGGAGTTTCAGGTCATTCCGAGAATATTTGTTTTCTGCACATAAAACAACACCATGGCAATTCTGTTGAAAACACCGTCAGTCCGGGTTAGTTCCGTTCAAATCATACAAGTTAGAGTCCAAAACAAGGGCAAAAGTGTTTGGAAAAGTAGATACGACGGAGACGTATCAAGGGCCTTCACGTTGTTCTTCGGAAGCGTGTGGGCCTTGGGTGGGTGATGGCTCCACTTGAGTGGAGCATTGTCCTTCTTCTTCGGCCACAAGGGGTTCCTCAATGGGTAGGATAAAACTAACACCCATTCTTCTTATGGCTTGAGGAGGAATTTCATCACCTACATCACAAGTGCCACTTTGCTCCACTTGGGAGCCATTATTCTCATCAAACTCCACGTTACACGTCTCCTCAATAAGTCCCGTGGATTTATTGAGGACACGGTAAGCATGAGATTTTGTAGCATAACCAACAAATATGCCCTCATAAGCTCTAGCCTCAAATTTAGACAACCGAACACCTTTCTTGAGAATCAAACACTTACACCCGAACACCGGAAAGTACTTAAGGTTGGGCTTGTTACCGGTGGGTATCTCATATGGAGTCGTGTTCAAGCCCTTGCGGAGGTAGAGCCGATTGGATGCATGACACGCGGTGTTGATGGCTTCGGCCCAAAAGTTGTATGGAGACTTGAACTCCGCCATCATGGTCCTTGCCGCATCGATCAACATCCGGTTCTTCCTCTCCGCAACACCGTTTTGTTAAGGGGTGTAAGGTGCGGAATATTGATGCTTGATCCCCTCATCACTAAGAAACTCATCCAAGGTGTAGTTCTTGAACTCAGTGCCGTTGTCACTTCTTATTGTCAAGATCTTTGCATTGTGTTGACGTTGTGCTTCATTTGCAAAGTCAATGACGGTTTGTTGGGTCTCGCTCTTCCTCTTGAAGAAATACACCCAAGTATATCTTGAGTAGTCATCCACAATCACCAAGCAATACTTCCTATCCCCAAGACTATCAAAGGACGGAGGCCCAAAGAGATCCAAGTGAAGGAGCTCCAAAGGCCTCTTTGAGTAAATGATAGTCGTGGGAGGGTGAGCCTTCTCATATAGCTTTCCTTTGATACAAGCACTTCAAGCACGATCTTTAGCAAAACTAACATTCGTTAGTCCATGAACATGGTCCCCCTTGAGAATACTTTACAAAGATCTCATATTGACATGGGCTAAACGGCGATGCCAAAGCCATTCCACATCAAATTTAGCCATTAGGCATGTCGCGGTCTTAGTGGGTCGCACCGAAAAGTTAATCACATATAGACCGTTTTCGACATGCCCAACAAAGGCTACTTTAAGAGTCTTGCTCCACAAGAGAGCCAGGGTATCAATATCAAAGAAAGTTGCAAAGCCCATGATTGCAAGTTGATGAACGAAAAGTAAATTGTATGCAAGGGACTCAACAAGCATGACCTTCTTGATCGTGAGATCATGAGAGATGACTACCTTGCCAAGTCCCAATACCTTAGAAGATGAGGCATCACCCCACTCGACATTGGTGGGCATAGATGGAATCTTGTGCACGTCCACCACCAAGTCCTTGCTTTCAGTCATATGATTTGTAGCTCCGCTATCGAGCAACCATGATCCCCCACCGGAAGCAAACACTTACAAGAGATCAAAGCTTTGTTTTAGGTACCCATTTTGTAATGTGTCCTTTGATGTTAGTAACAAGGGTCTTTGGAACCCAAATAGACCATTCAATGTACTCATGAGGAGAACCAACAAATTTGGCATAGACATGCCCATCACTAGCACGACATAACACATAAGAAGGATTAAAGTCGCCGGCTTTGATGGGAGGGGTGGCATTGCCCTATTTGACACCGCCACCCTTCGCATTGTTCTTCTTCTCCTTGGAAGCACTCTCTCCCTCCTTCACAAAGGTTTGCATCAAAGGAGGAGGTCGTTTGGCCTTGTCATTCTTCTTCTTGTTCTTGGACTTGGGCACATACCCAATCCCTTCCTTGGCCACAACTCCCTTTTGGTTGGCACTACAAAAAAATACACTTCCGTGATGATACGTGTTTGTCACAGTAGGTCGCTTTATTGTCATGCATGTACATCAATGACAAATTTATGATAGAATCAAGATAGTCATACCTGTGCTGTTGTAGAAGTGTTCCATGACATTACCAAAATTATCATCACGGAAGTGTCCACTTCAATGACGATAAATCACGCGTCACAGAAGTGCTTTCGTCAAGGGTGACCGACACATGGAATCCACTGTAACGGAACGCCGTTAAGCTATCGGGTCGGGTTTTGGATCCGATAACCCGTTAACAGCCCCGACCAATGGGGATTTTCCACGTGTAAAATCATCATTGGCTAGAGGAAACACGTGTCGGCTCATCGTTGGGACAGATGTCAACCACTCATTGGATGGAAGGAGCCTATGATACGTCGACACGTGGCATGGCCCAACAGAGAACCATTCCTGTGAAAAGGCCGGCCCGGTTGACTTGGTCAAAAGGTGGCAGCCCGGCCCATGGAAAGCTTGTTAACGGCCTGTTCGCATATAGCCCATTTACAGCCCGCTAACCCAAGGCCCGTTATGCCCTATCCGAATTAGGCCCAGTAGCGTCATTTGGGCCATCCAATATGATTCCAGCCCGTTTTCACTTCTGGCCCATGTATGGCCCATGACGTCTTTCGGCCCATATGAGGCCCTATGTAACTCTTGGCATATTAACGGCCCGTGGTGAAACTGGCCCGTAATGAACAGTGTATCACTTTACACCCATTAACGGCCCGTAATGAACAGTGTATCACTTTATACCCATTAAAGGCCCGTTATTCCGTTGGGCCGTTTCCAGCCCATGTTATCTTTCGTCCTTCTCAGAGCCCATTTATTCTTGGGCTCATTTCCAGCATTCGTTTACTTACGGCCTGTTACTGTCATTTTCTGCTTATGGGCCAAATTCAGCCCGTGGTTATAGTCGGCCCGTTTGTGGTCCGTTAATGCGTTGTGCTGTTTTCATAGCGTCATCAAATACGGCCTATTAATGATGGCCCGTTACGGTCGGCCCATGAATGGACGATTCCAACTCTAGCCCGTTTACGGCCATAATGCGGCCAGTTATTGGCCCATGTTTGGCCAATCGATCATATGGCCCGTATAAGGCCCATTGATGATACGGCCCGTAGAAGGCCCACTGTTTCTAGGGCCCATAGGAGGCCTAGTGTCACTACAGTAGATATTAGCCCATGGTTATTGTGGCCTAGTTTTAAAAATTAGGTTATTGCAACCACTAGTTAACCGCGGAAAAAGAACTGCAATGAATACAAGTAAACAAATAAAGAAGACAACAAGGAAATAAATAAGCAAGCAACTAACGCTAGGCTATCACGGCTATTACACGTATTACATCCACTCGGCATCAAAGTTCGCTACCAGTGCAAATATAGGGAAGAAAGCAGCATATCATATACATTGGCCGTCAAAATTGGCCACTAGTGCAAATAAACGCGGCAGCAAAACAAGAGCATAACTGAAACAACTTCAGAAGAGCTCAAGAAACGTTATCCTGGGTATCCACCATTCTTGCAATAAGCTTAGCAAGCTGATTAGCTTTGTCCTGTTTGGCGCTAAAATCCTCCAACGCTTGCTGTTGCACTAGAAAGTATGCATCCGAATGCTCTAGGGACTTCCGCAGTCCTTCCGCTTCTTGTCGCAGCACAGCTGATCGATGTCTTTCAGCTTGTAGTTGAGACTCAAGAAACCGAACTGATTCAGACAGTGAGTTTGAATAGCTTGTGCAAGCGGTAGTGGCCAGTAACTCCAACACTAAACCAAGATAGGATGTGTCACTATCCTGAACCTTATCTGCATTACTTCCTTTACCGTTGCTTAATAAGACACTCTTCCCCAATATTCTGTCAGCATTCTAAAAGAAGAAACAAGCAGACACATAACAAGTTTAGCATGTACTAGTATATGAAACTCATTTCGGTGAACCAGTTCATTAGTAAGGTGGACAGGATTAAACTACCAAGTCTTCTATTGCCAAGTACTAGTACATAATAAAAGCATCAAACAAACATATATCTATGTCCTATGGTAGCAATGGAATCTTAAATTAGCACAGTTGTTCTTCAGGTTTAGGCACTTGTTCTACATGAACAGATTACAGTAAGACGCAAGAATATAATACTTAAAAAATAGAAAATTAGCTCATAGACCTTACCACATTCTTGGTTCGGGACCAGTACAGAACAAGGCGTTCCCAGTCATCGTCCAGTAAATGTGTCTCAGGAGAACGTAAGGGAATTTGATGAGTTTCTTTGCCGGTGAAGTATGTTTTCTTCAGGTAATTCCGATACTGCCACCAAGCATTCTTGAAGATAGCAGAGGTATTAGCACAGGTTACCTCATCCCGAGTTTCCAAATCGGTCCTTCTCTATAAAGAAAAATGGGAAAATTTGCTGTATTATAACCATCATGGAGGTAGGATGTATGGGACGAAGCAAAGTAATTGCCATGAATAACATTACTTACACATAACTCCTGGACAAACACCTGCAACTGGCATTTTCCTTCATCTTCAGTATAATATTTCCAAGATGGGAAGATACGCACATACGATTTAACAACATCAAATGCGATAGATGCTAAACTACGACTAGCCGGTTGTGCTTCCTGCACAGGAATAGGCGTACTAACTGGTGGAGTTGGGGTTCGCCGTGATAGTGCTGGCCCTATGGGCACTGGAGCTGCCTTACTAACTACTCTTGTTTGGGAGCTCTATGGTGGAGATGGTGCTGTGTCAACAGGAACTGGGTTACTATCGGCTGGGGTTGGGGTTAGATTTGGTGAAGCTGGTTCTCTGTCCATCGTAGTAGGGGTACAATCTGCGAGAGTTTGGGTTATGTGTGGTAGGGCTGGTTCTTATGCATGTACAACTGGGGTGCTATCTTCACCAAGAGGTAGCCCTGTTTTATCTGAAGACCATGTTTTTAGTCCGCTAGATACTGGCATCACCCGCTCCAATTCAAATGGCTGATAAACAAGAAACATAGTTGAATGTACAGACATTGTACGAGAGACAGATGCAATAGATAGTATGGAAAAAAGAGGGCATGAAATAGTTGACATGTATATTGTTTAACTAAAACGGATAGCATGACATAATTTCACATATATGATGTCTATCTAAACTGGATAGCATAGCATAACATAATTCAATGATATGATGAATAACTAAACAGGATCGCATGACATAATTCACCTACATGTTATCTAAGTAATCAGCATCGCATCATTTAATTCACATATGTGACTTATATGCTAAACATAGGGCATTCGATATGATGTCTGAACTAAGAACATGGTGTTGAATATTGTGTATATGATGTCTAAACTATGCAATGCAAGACACCGTATGCATGATATGAGCAGTATAACCATGCCAAGTTAGAGCATACACCTCAGTGGGGGAATAGGACTGGTCATCTGTCTCTGAATCCATCTATGAGGAGCTCTCGGGACCCAACAAGAGATCTGCTTCCACAGGTAGCACTGTCTGCTCTGAAGGCCTTGTTTTCCCTCCAGATTTTTCCATCTCCCACCCAAATGGCTGATTCACAGGAAGAGTAGTTTAATGTACAAACATTGTCGACAAATGGAAACGTAATGAAGAAAAGGATGGGCAAGATATCATTCAAATATATGATGCCTGGTTAAACAGGATTGCATTGCACATCATAGTTCCCATATATGATATAGAAACTAAACAGGTGGCATTACAGAACATGTCTAAACTAAGCAGATGACATAGATGATGTTAAAAGTAGGCACTGCAAGGCAACATATGCATGATATGACTAACATCATCATGCCAAGGTAGAGCAAACACATTGGGGGGTAAATAGGAGTGGTCAGCGGCGTCTGAATCCGCCTCAGAACAGATATCTTCCTCTGGATTACAATCTGGAGAGGGGTGGGGAGGGTTTTCCATTGAACTCACCATGGAGCGATGTCTGGATGACATTGTATTGCCGCGCAAAACTCTTCTCTTTTTTTCTACATGTTCAGCATGACTGTGTACAATATCTGACATGCATATGAAAAAAATATGGTGAGATTATGTAAGGAGAGCATGCAGAAATTTAGAGTCATGGTAACAACCAGTGGATCGATGTTTTTCCGTTGAACCAAAATAGCCCTAATGGATCGACGTGAATGTATAGTAATAAGTGATGCAACAAGTGTACAACCTCTTTGCCGTAGCCGTGTCGACCTCAGCATCATTGGGTTGGTCGCTAAAGCAGTTGAGGCAGAGGTGGCCGTCGGAGGTGTGGAGGAAGATCTGAGGAATCTGTAGACGGCGTCCAGGGCACTGCTCTGTTGTGACGGATCGTCTATAGTTGGAGCAGCTCCAGTGAGCCGTAAGACGTCAAGGTTGAAGCAGCACAAGATAGACATCGTCAATCTCAAGTGGGATTCTAATAGCATCTCCAATAGATGATGTAAAATGGATGTAAAATTAACATCACCAAAAACCACCTGACTACAACAGATGAGGTAAAAACTGTTGACTCTGAACTTAACTGGCGAAACTGAATTTTATTGTGGAATCTGAATGCTACTGTCGAAACAGAACACAATGGTAGCAGAGAGGCACTTGACATGTAGTTTAGGGAGGGCCTGCAGTTCACCTTCAACCTGCACCCCCCTGAGCCGCAAGCCACCACCGGCCGAACCTCCAGCCCCAGCGCCGCCTCGCCTCCCCGAAACAACTCGCCACCACTGCCCCGGCCAGCCCTCTAGGCCCCCCGCCCCCACCCTGAACCCTAAGATAGATTGTGGGGTACCTCTCCGGCGATCCCCCGTCCCCGATGTGGGTGGTTCTTCCTTAACTCCGGCGATCCCTCCCAACCCCTGAAAATTGTCTGACCCAAAAGTCAATTCAGTCGACTGAAGTGTGGCTTAATCGGAGCAGAGCAGCAGCACGAGCGAGGGGGAGAGCAGCAGCAGCAGCTGGGCGAGCGAGCGATCGAGCGAGAGCCCGAGCAGCAACAACAGATCCGGCTGGTATGGATGCCTCCGCCGAAGGGGCCTTGCACTGGGGGAGAGCCGCCGTGGAGATGTCGCTCGCGGCGCCGGCTTCAAGGTAGCCGCTCCATGGGGGTGCGGGATGGAGCACCGTCGGCGCTGGGAGGTTGATTTAAGGAGAAGGTGCGATGCGATGAATGTACAACCTCTTTGGTGGCGCCGAGTAGGCCTTGGCTTCGTCCGAGGAGTCGGTGAGGATGATGTGGTTCCGGTGGAGGAGGTTAAGGCGGCGCTGTGGGGATGGAGCAGCCGCGATAGACGAGGCGATCGTCGGAGCAACTCCTTGGAGGTGGAGGACGGGGCGGCTGAACCGGCGAGACGACGAGATGGACGACGGATCCTCATCTGGGGAGGTGGACGAGGGACGTCGAGCTGTTGCGCTGGACGACGTCGTGGGGGAAGAGGCTCCGGCTAGGCAGTGGTGACGGGGCGGACGGAGGAGGGTGGGGTTTCGTGGCTGGAGCGGAGAGGTTATGGCAGCCTGGGATTTCGAATGGCGAAAAGGGGGCGACGGGAGGGGGTGAAGCATGACTTAGGAACGCGCTTGTCAAAAATGTAGGGTGTGTTACAAAAGTACCCCCCCCCCCACCGATTTGAACTAGCGGCCCTTTCGGCTTAGGGTTAGAAGGGGGATTTCGCGTGTCAGGATTTGGCAGCTGGAGGAAGTTTTTGCGCGCGTTGTAATTTCGGGATAGCAAGGCCGGGTTGTGAAGGCGCCAGTTTTGGGAGCACGATATCTGAATTTTCGGGATATAACAAGACACGGGTTGAATTTTAGGGACAAGCCTAACGTGTAGTAATATTGTACTTGTACATACCAAATCAATTCGCACTTCCCTCAACCAAAAAGAAAACGAAAAAATAAAACTATTCACACCACACAAAGAGAGAGTCTTGCCCCGTTTTACTATACAAATGCTATTCAAAGCTACTCCCTCCTTCCATCTATATAGGGCCTAATGCGTTTTTCGATGCTAACTTTGACCAGATATTAGAGCAATGATATATGACATGCAACTTACACAAAGCACACCGTTAAATTTGTCTGTGAAAGGTTCTTTCAATGATATAATTTTCACATTGTGCATGTCATGTACTATTAATCTTGTCAATAGTCAAAGGCGGTCTTAAAAATCTCATTATGCCCTATAAAGATGGAAGGAGGGAGTATGAATCCATGTTATGTCCGATTAAAGTTTTTCGCTTGCTGTATAATGCATGTAACCTACTCATACGAACATTTTAGTGCATTCCAAATGTCTATACTACCGCTGCAATTCGAACTAAATTTGAATTCGTTTCTCTATTTCAATAAGAATCTACAATCATGATTGTTGCCAACTTCAACCATCATAGTTTCCTTGCTATTCGCCAGATATAAATCAGACGGCCTATAATGCAGGATGGCAGGCACACCATCATCAACAACTCCGTTTTTTATAAGAGTAGAGATAAAACATATTAAATGTAGTATACCATGTTCATAACCACACCATGTGTATCACCGTTATATATATTCACAGATCCGTCGGTTTGAAACACTATGATAAATTCTTCAAATATCCAAATTTGCTTTTTATAATGAAGTATATATGATCTCTATTCGTCTTTTACACCCACACAACCCTCTTATCTTTGTAGCTAGCGCTAACTTTCTCTTGTGCATGCACACGCCCGCATCCCTCTCACCCTCCCTTAGCATTCTCTAGCTCCATCGCGCAAATTCGTCTTTTCACTTTAGGTCGTTCACCCATGGTGTGTGTAGGCCCCCCAGCTCCTTCTTTACGGCACACATCGATCGATATGCCTCTCTAGCCAGGTGTGCCTAGCATAAACACAAGCTTCCCCTCTTCTCTTGTCACCGTCCATGCCTCACTCCCACCACTCTTTTCATCGTTCTCGTACTCGCACACTCCTCCCCCTCAATATAGTATGCCTCTCATACCACCTCCTACATGCATCCCCCTCTCTCCATCCTTCTCCTCGTGACTCATTTGCTTCTAACACACACATGCATGTATACCGATCGATCTCCCAACATATACCTAGATCGACTTTAACTACCCCCCCCCATAGATCGACGTACCTCATAAGTTTTGTCTCTCTTTTATCTTACAAAGGGCGATCGATCTTCCTATGTACTTACGTCTGCTTACCACAACCACATCGTCCCCCTCATCATTCGTGCATGCCTCCTGACCCGTCTCTCACACGCACGTGCACAGACAACAAGCAGCCATCTCCTCTCTTATTCATATTGCGGGTGTGCCCTCCGTTTGTCTAGCAAGCCTATCCCACCAATTGTTAGAAGCAACTCCACTACCACCCCCTCGAACACTCTAGCTCTGTCTCTCTCCCAACCTTATTCATCTCCTGCACATATGCATGGATGTCGATCGATCTCCCTTAATACATGAGGCAGATCGATCTCCTTAATACATGAGGTAGGCCTCTCTCCTCCTCCACACATATACCAGCCATTATACCTCTATAGTTAATTGTGCCTCCTTCTTCCCCCACCACACACCGATAGTCGAGCGCTGCAGGTAGGTATCCATGCCACAGAGACAAACTGCACATGTCCCATCTCACGTTCTAGTAGGCCAGCCACTCTATATCTTTGACATGGGCACACACAAATTCGATGGCACTCTTTATCGATCGCGTGCGCGCACACACACACACATCATCCCTCTCTTCGATTCTATGGGACACCTCAAGTCGATGATACCTCCACTCTCTTCTCGTGGATCGCCCCCTCTATATATCTATTATATCCAGGACTCTATTTCACACACATTGCATATGTTAACTTTTTTGATTGACCCCCCCCCCCAAAAAAAACTCTCAAGAATCCACACGCTATATCTCTCTAGGTTAGTATCTCTCTCACACAACCCCACGTAGGTGGTGTACATGTACAAGAAGAGAATAGGTGCACCGTGCATGCACTCGCGCTTCGTGCCTAGCCACACCCGCGTGGGTACACGGTGGAGCTCATTTCTCCACAGAAGCTCAATTTGTTTTTGAAACATCAAGTGGCCAGAGACTCGAAAACTTATTTTCCCATTAGTGACTTGTTAGGGTGGTGGATTTTAGTTTGTACGATAATGCTGCATCCACCTAAAGTAATGAAAGTTCTTACGTAAACTTCCTAGTAATTCCCTCTTCGTAGGTGCAGCATTACTTGTAACATTTGTAATATCGGTTTGAAACTTGTAATATTGCCGTGTCCTATTCCTCACTCTGTGCATTTAAAAATCGAACCGAAAAACCATACCGAAAATAAACCAAACCAAACCAATTTTATGTTTTTTATGGTTCCTGGTTTCGGTATGGTATGAACTTTTCGTACCGATTTGAACTTGGTTTTTATGGTATATACCGGAAAACCGAACGGTTAACCGAATAAACCGAAGTAAAAATAAATTTATATTTTTTGAGATGAACAACCATAAAATTTGTCATTTTTCTTGTACATGAGTCAAATGCACTACTAAGCACGTATTTTTTTCTTGTAACATAGTCATTTTTCTATTTTTAAAATGCTAAGCACATCCATAACCATCAACAGATGAATCAATGCATGCATATATATGTATATATAGTCATATACTATTTGTGTAGAATAGTATGTGTTTTGAGTCATAAATTTGCTAATTATTATTACATCATTTCCAAGTTTGCGTCAACTTTGGTTTTTATGGTATATACCGAAACCATACCGAAATAATTTGGTATATACCGAAAACGAACCGTATTTTAATTTCATACCATATTTACCGAAGTATTAATACCGTACAAACTGAAAAACCGTATAAATTGGACCATCTAAACCGAATAAACCGAACGCACAGGGTGACCTATTCCTGTGTTTTCAACATCCTGCGAATCAAACAGGTTCTGAGTTGGTGATGATGTTGTGCCTCCCATCTTTCACCAATAGCCGTTAGATCTAGATCTGACGCATACAAAACAAGCTTCTCCATTTTTACAAAAAGATGCCCGCACTTGTTTCCTATTTACAAACAACTCCTTGTCTCTCACAATCAGCCTCATCTCCTCCCCACCACATCTAGGAGTAGAAGGCAGTGGAAAAATCTGGCGTGATGGCCGCTGCCGGAGCCATCCACCCCCAATCTTGGTGTTCCGTGCATCAGAAATTATGTCGAACAAGGCTAGTTGTAAGCAGGCTAGCTCTACAGCCATGATGATAGTGACTGCAGACGGTGAGGCTGACTATGGTATGCCGAACACGGCGCCTATACTCAGGTGTCATCTTCGGCGCAGGGTCTTGTCACTTCACTGTGAAGAGTAGCACGTAATAATTTGACCAACGGATAGTACAGTGCTAGTACTCCTACTACTACATTGGTAGTACTACTACTAGTACTAGTAGCACCACCGTCTGGATTTAGAGGTACTAGCACGTCCATCTGGATTTTAGTATTTGACTAGCAATATCTAGTAATGCATGTCACGAAAAATGTACTACTCCCTCTGTAAATAAATACATGGTGTTTTATTCCTATCGGCAAGAGAACTTAATGTTTTTTTGCTACTCCTAACTAGAGTACTAATAGGATTACATGCAATGAACTAAACACTGCATGTCATGTTTGGTAGTCTCAAGTCATTGAAAGCATGCACGACCCACATCTCTCTTTGGTTGATATGTCACGAAATAAGAAACAAGGAGGGAGTTAATGCACCGAGCCTAAGTATTTTGGGATTATTTGGATTTTCGTAAGGTGACTTACACAACATTTTTGTTTACATGCATTAACATTTAATAGTTAAATCAAAGGTCAAAACTTGGCGCAAAATGCAAAGGGGACCAATAAACCAGTAAACATCAAACTTCTCTCGTTTGGCCCCAACTAGAGGTCCGGTGAGATGACTATACTGCACCGGCACGGAGGGGGACGCAGCTTCATTGACTTACGTCAACTGCCTTTGGGTGAATGACACGTGGCCCCAGGGGGTGGCTGGCCCACCTATCATACAGCCAAAGGCAGGTGCAGTAGAGGGCCGAGGAGTAGTACGAAATCCTACGCACCTACGCACGCTAACCAAGGGCTGAGTGATCACTCGAATCGCAAGATCAGTTGACTAGTAGATCCGCTAGACCCATGGAGGCGATGAGCGCGAGCATCAGCCGGCTGTGCCAGATGGTCCACGACGCCGGCCTGCGGCCCGGCACCGAGGAACGTCTCCAGGTAGTATTGCTTGAGGCCGCCAGGGCGAGGGGCTGCTTGGACGACAGCTTCGTCTCCTTGTTCGACGAGGTCCTCGTCGGTTTCCTCGACAAGTTCACCATCGTCAAGAAGCTTGCGGACGACTTTGACGTAAGTCTCCAGCCGACGCGCCCAGGCTCTGCGATGCCCGCCATCCTCAACGGCCACTATGGTAACAACCTCTTCGACGCACTGGTGGCCCTGTGACTGCCCGCCGTCGCGCCGGAGAATGTCCACCTCGAGGTCGCGCTCGCTGCGCAGCGCCTGGCGCAGCAAGACACCATCAACATAATCACCCACGTCTACGAGCAAATCGTCCACAAGGACTACTACATGCAAGAGGAGGACGATAGGACGCTGGCCTTCTTGGAGCGCAGGGCAACCTTGGACGGCACTTTTCAGAAACATGTTGAGCTCGCCGCCAACGCCGCTGCTCCTCACACGTCGGTTGGTAACCCGGCACACTAGGGCATGAGGATGTCGTTGAACATTGATGGATCCGTATGTATTTTTATCTTTCCATGAAATCCATGTAGTAGTATATGATACTACAGTAATTATCTTACGTTTCGCATCAACTTCATAATTTTCGTACGTACTCCATGCATGAACAGCGCCAGAACCAAACTTCTCATTACTCTAGGCAAAATCGTTATTTTCTATCTATCGGTCGCGCCATGGAGCAGAACCAAATTTTACAAGTTACGAGTTCAAAAGGAAAAGCCTGCCATGTTCGCGTCGCACCCCCACACGGTTGGTCCGGCACGCCGCTCAAGTGGGAATGCATGCGGTGTTGCATTTTCACTTACAAGTTGGACCATAGTTGAGCAAACCAACTATCGGCAAACCCCCACCCCGCCCAATGCGCGATGGCTGAGAAAACAGGAGGGAGAAGAGATGGTTGTAACACGGACTCCAAGAAAATTGGTGTCGGATGGGACTCGTGTGCAGTGGGTGGCGTCTACCGTACTACTAGACGTGAATGCTACTGAGTTATGGCCGATGCCACCCCACTATATCGAGTCTATATCGAGGTACATAGAACAAATTTCCTGCAGTCCGTGCTCAGCCCTCCACTATCTCTCTTCTCAGCCAGCCAGCGGACGCACGGAGCCCATCGTCTGTTTGCTCACATGCGGCCCCACATGTCAGTGAAAACGCAAGAGGACCCACTGAACCTACACATCTTTCACCTCGACGTGCTGGTGATGAAAAACAAATCCAATAAAGATCTTCGGTGGCCGCTTTTGGAGCTACTCAAGAGTAGTAAGATTCTATTTACAATTTAACCCAAGATGCACATCTCGTGGCTTCAACTACCACTCTATTTTCTTTCATGACACGACCTGGATGCTGGATGTCCCACGTGTCGGCAAAAGAAGGAAGAACCCGACCAAATCTTCGGTTCTACTCTCGGATGAGATTAGTGCACTTGTTGATACTCCTACTAGAATAGAGGCTAGACATGAGACTAGATGCGAGGAAGCAACATCTACTTCTTTACACTCGAAGAAGAAAGAAGCACGCAAGATCGAGCCTCCGCAGATCAACAATGAATGCATCGAGAAGGCACCAATCCAACTTACAGGATTAGTAAAATGTATTCTTGTGGTTCTTGTTTTCTTTGGTCTTGCTTTTCTAGTCAAAATTATCGTTGGAGTTCGTGCAAAATGGAGGTCCGTTTGGGGTCGTGCGTTGGAGTTGTCCTTACAAGTGGGACCGCAGTTAAGGAAACCGACTATCGGCAAACCCCCACCTCGCACGCCGTGCGATGGCTGAAGTTAGGCTGGTCATAGTGGGAGTAACTTAGCAAGTAACATAGCGAATTTCAAGACAAGTTTGCTTATGTGGCATATAGTTAATGAGGAGAGAAATGTTTGGAGTAACATAATATGTTACTATAACATAACGCAAACCATAGCAAAATGAGTCTATAATGTAATAAATGCAATCATATATGATACTACTTGTATGTTAGTTTGCACTATGAAGGTAGTAACAAAGACTAGTGTCATATGCATGACACTAGTCTAAGTTACTCCCCACTATAACCAGCCTTAAAGAAATGACGAGGTTGAAGATATTGCTCTAGCACGGACTCCAAGAAATAATATGGTGTCAGATGGATGTCGTGGTGATGGCGTGTGCCGTACTCCTGGACGTGAATGCTTGTTCTAGCCCATGCCATCCTACTACTCCTACTACTTACTCCTACTAGTATATAGTATACTAGTATCGAGGATTCGAGGTGCTGGTTACGTATAACGAACACATTAACATATGGCTACAGTAAAAACACCCGCCCGACATGCGAAGCATGTGAAGCTAGTACAAATTTACAGAAGCGACTCGAAAGCCATTCATAAATTTAGTAAGTTTATCATAGGCATGTCATTTTATTACATACAACAGGTCATCAGCCCACATCGACAACGAGGATACATTATAAATACTAAAATTTTCACCACACAACAAATAACAAGCCATGAAATGAACTTCAACTCAACCATTCCGCGGCGTTGGAAACGCTTGCTTTGAACCACAACTGATTCTCTGGGACGGGCCATCTATTGTCGATCTGGAGACCAACGCATGACCGATCATCCAGGCTGAAGCGGCCTGCTATATCAGTACGAGGGTAGGGAACCACCCAAATGTCCGAGGTATAGACACAGTTCCTTCTCATAAATGTGTCAGCAGCAGTTGGATGGCCTTTCACCATCATCGAATAGTTTTGTCCAAGGAAGAGAGAGTTTTCTCCAAGACTATCAATTCTGTGCCAGGGAGAAGGAGTTGGCGCTAGCACACTAGTATCCATCCCGAATACCATGCAACGGGTGCTGGAATAGGTCCGGAGAGTGCGACCATGGGAGACACCTGCTTCCTTACCAGTAACATCATCAGTGGGTTGTATACACACAAGTAGAGGTGATCCATCGGAATTAGTTGCCAGGCGCCACAGAGTATATCGGCGCTGCTCGTCCTCATGCTCGTGATCATCACCATCGTCATCTCCCCCTTGGTTATAAATTTTTTCTAGTATAGGTGGTGGGATGTTCACAAGACCTTGGAAACACAAGAAGAATGCTAATTAGTAAAGGGAAACTTGCTAACCCACATGCATGTGGATGAAACAATTATAATTACGATGGAAGACAAACGTACCGAAACTACTAGGATGCCATGCAAAAACAGTGCCACGAGTGGTGGCAGCAAACACAAGGCCCTCGTATTGAATTGCATCACAGTACTCATCTGTGTACAAAAACTGATTTTTGAGCAATATCCATCGAGTCGAACCACGAAGGACGGCAACAAGCTTGTCGAAGATAGCAACAACTTGATAGTTGTTGTAATTCCAAGAGCGGTTGGGAACTCGACAAATTGCTATCTTCCGTAGAAGACAGTCACCATGATCGTATTTGAACGTGCGTAGATTACCGGTGTGCTCAACCTCTGGGCAGTGTGCTGAGATTTTTGGAAGTGGAACCCGGTGACGAGTGTACACATTCACAAGTTCCCACTCCCAGTTGGACCCAATGTAATCAACCCAATCTCCATTTGCGCCCGCCCAAGCCTTGCCCTCTAGCGATGGCATCTTAACATCATACGTATCATTATCAAGCGGCATCAACTGGCACAGGGCGAGGCCTCCGTCGTGCCGGCGCCAGTCATCAGGGTCACGACAAAGAAGATAGGGGAGATCAAACCGCTCCTTGACTCTTGGGTTCTTTGTAATGATGTTATTAGTTGAGTCGAGAATGGGCTTGAACGAACCTGCCATGCTAGCCGAGGTGATGACGTCGCACCGATCAATGAGTTCCTCCACCACGTCATCTTTCAGATCGGGGCAAGAATAACGGGGTCGTTTCCGGCCTGTTCCCTCCATGGAGAAGACGATCGAACAATGGCAGAAGAAAGGGTGAATGGCTGAAGGAAAATGGAGGAGGGAGAGGAAGAGCGTGTGACAGCAGTTCCAAATCGAGAGGGAAAGGCGAAGAGTCAGTGGATGGTTGCGAGTTTGCCACGGTTCACGAAGAGGCGCCCCGGCCTACACGTCCGTTCGGAAATACTGGGCTGGGCGGGACACTCTGGCCTGTCTAGATAGCCTTTTCTTTTATGTTTACCACAGACCAGCCCAGTAGTTTTTTTTTCTTTCTGAAAATGGCTAGCCCAGTTCTTTTGTGATTTGTCAAGTAAGTCGCTTTATCAGGCCTGCTGGGCTACAAATCTTTCAAGACAAGGAGAGCTTCATTCGGCTGGCCGAGAAAATGGCCTATCAGTAATGAGAAATGGGTTGTACATTTTTAAAACACATCAAACCGGCAATTATTTTCAAATATCTTTTTTTCATTTCGAGATTTTAAATTGCATTGATTTTTATGCGTGGACAATTTATTGGATTTTATATTGATATACATTTATTTTTAAAATCAGTCTGAATGTGACTCGATATTTTGGGATTAAAAACAGTTCAGACCGCACCGACATATGCAAAATTTCGTATAATTTTTTAATCGTGGCCACAATATGGGCTGTAATGCTAACATAAAGAATATGGGACCCAAAAAAACCTGTAAGAATTAGCAAATGGGCTGTAAATTATTTGAAATAATGCTAGATGGGCTGTATGCTGTTTTCCACGTATTTGAGGCTTTCCACAGATGGCCTGTATACTATTGGATGTCCATCCAACGGCCGTCGTGCTTTTTCAATCTCAGCTCTTCCTGCTCCAGCCGCTCAAACAAGCGCCGGCGGGACTGCCTGCTCCCTCCCCCCGCGGCCGGCTGTGCTGCCGCGCAGGCCTCACCGCCCCACCGTACTCCCATTGCTGGCCTACCCATCCCTCTACTCACCCACACCTGCTGTTATTCTCCGGCGACGGCAGAAGAACCAGTAAACCCTCGTACAGTCATACTCCCCTCCACGTGGGAAACAAAAACAATGGCCGAGTCTTCCCTGCCCCCGTGTCGTTCCCTTCCTAGGCCTTGCCGTCGTCCACCGCCCTGGTGCTCTCGGCGTGGCGTGGTCAGCGTGGTCAACGACCGACACACATCTGAAGTGGACTGTACGTGGACAGGCTGACAGCTGGGTCCATGGCCGCACGCAAGGAAATGCCTCCTTATTACGCGCAAAATAATGATTTCCTCCACCTGACATCTGGGACCCACCGAAACGGCCTCTGTATTTCATGAAAAAAACATTATCGCCGCTGACAGCTCAGACCCACCAGGTATATCTTCGCACGCAAGGAAGTGCCTCCTTATTACGCACAAAAAAAAATGAATACTCCCCCTGCTAGCTAGGACCCAGTATAGTAGGCCTACTAAGTTGACGGGGACGAAGGGCTTTGTCAACTTAGTCAATATGCACAATTCTAGCTCGACTGACTGTACGATGTCCATCCAATGGCCGTAGTGCTTCTTCAACCTCTGGTCTTCTTGCTCCAGCCGCCCAAAGCAGCACCGATCGTGCCGCCTGCTCCGGCCTCCCGTGGCCGGCTGTGCTGCCGCGGAGGCCTCACCGCCCCCATACAACTTCCACCGCTGGACAGGCCATCCCTCCACTCCACTCACCCACACCCCCTGTTATTCTGCGGCGATGGCAGCGCAGCCAAACCAGTGAACCCTCGTACTCCTCTCCGCGTGGGCATCCACTGCCGCGTCTTCCCCTTCCTAGGCCTCGCCGTCATCCACCGGAGAGGTGCTGTCGGCGCGGTGTGGTCAAGGTGGTCAACGACCGAATTCCATCGGAAGAATACTATACGTGGAGAGGCTGACAGGTGGGTCCACGGCACCCGCAAGGAAGTGCCTCCTTATTACGCGGAAAATAATTATTCCTCCACCTCACAGCAGGGACCCACCGGACGCCCACCAGTATATCGCGCAAAAAACGTTTGCCCGTCACAGCTGGGACCCACCCGATGGGCCACTGTATTTCGCGAAAAAAAGGTTCACCCTGCTGTCAGCTCGGACCCACCGGAAGTGCCTCCTTATTACGCACAAAAAATGAATACCCTCCTGCTAGCTGGGACCCACCTTAGTGGCAGGCTGACTTGTGGGCCTACTAAGTTGACGGGACGGAGGGCTTTGTCAACTTAGTCAATATGCACGATTCTAGCTCCAGTGACCGTACGATGTCCATCCAACGGCCATAGTGCTTCTTCAACCTCTGGTCTTCTTGCTCCAGCCGCCCAAACCAGCGCCGGTCGTGCCTCGTGCTCCAGCCTCCCGTGGCCGGCTGCGATGCGGCGGAGGCCTCACCACCCCCACTACTCCCACCGTTGGCCATTCCATCCCTCTACTCACCCACACCCCCTGTTATTCTGCGACGACGGCAGCCTCACACCGCAGCGAACCAGTGAACCCTCGTTCTCCTCTACGCGTGGGCATCCACTGCCACGTCTTCCCCGGCTCCGCGTCGTCCCCTTCCTGGCCTCGCCATCGTCCACCGCCCTGGTGCTCTCGGCGCGGCGTGGTCAACGTCGTCAAAGAACGGCTTCCATCGGACGTGGACTGTACGTGGAGAGGCTGACAGCTGGGTCCACGGCCGCAGCAAGGAAGTGCATCCTTATTACGTGTAAAATAATTATTCCTCCACCTGACAGCGGGGACCCACCGGACGGGCCACCGTATTTAGCGAAAAAAACGTCCCCCCCCGCTGTCAGCTTGGACCCACCGGAAGTGCCTCCTTATTACGCACAAAAAAATGAATACTCCCCCTGCTAGCTGGGACCCACCTTGCTGGGAGGCTGACTTGTGGGCCTACTAAGATGATGGGGATGAAGGGCTTTGTCAACTTAGTTAATATGAAAGATTCTAGCTCCAGTGTCGTACGATTTCCATCCAATGGACGTAGTGCTTCTTCAACCTCTGGTCTTCTTGCTCCAGCCGCCCAAAGCAGCACCGGTCATGCCGCATGCTCCCGCCTCCCGTGGTCGGCTGTGCTGCCGCAGAGGCCTCACCGTCCCCTACTATTCCCACCGCTGGCCAGGCCCTGCGGTGACGGCAGCCTCACACCGCAGCCGAACCAGTGAACCCTCGTAGTCCTCTCCGCACGAGCTTCCACTGCCGCGTTGTCCCCTTCATAGGTCTCGCCGTCGTCCACCACCGTGGTGCTCTCTGCGCGGCGTTGTCCACATGGTCAAGGAACGACTTCCATCGAAAGAGTAATGTACGTGAAGAGGCTGACAGTTGGGTCCATGGCTACAACCTAGTTTTTTTGTGATTTACCAAGTAAGTCGCTTTTTGTCAGGCCTGTTGGGCTACAAATCTTTCAAGACGAGGAGAGCTTTCATTCGGCTGGCCGAGAAAATGGCCCATCAGTAATGAGAAATGGGTTGTACATTTTAAAACACATCAAACCGGCAATTAGTTTCAAATATCTTTTTTTTTCATTTCAAGATTTTAAATTACATTAATTTTTATGCGTGGCGAATTTGTTGGATTTTATATTGATATGCATTTATTTTTAAAATCAGTTTGAATGTGAGTCAAAATTTCGGGATTAAAAATAGTTCGGACCGCACCGAAATATGCAAAATTTCATATAATTTTTTAACTGTTGCCACAATATGGGCTGTAATGCTAACAAAAAGAATATGGGCTCCAAAAAAACCTTAAGAATTAGCAAATGGGCTGTAAATTATTAGAAATAATGGCAGATGGGATGTATGCTGTTTTCTACAGATTTGAGGCTTTCCTAAAAAAAAGGTTGAGGCACAAGCACTGACTGTTGGATGTCCATCCAACGGCCGTCGTGCTTCTTCAATCTCTGCTCTTCCTGCTCCAGCCACTCAAATAAGCGCCGGCGGGGCTGCCTGCTCCCTCCTCCTCACGGCCGGCTGTGCTGCCGCATAGGCCTCACCACCCGACCGTACTCCCATCGCTGGCCTAGCCGTCCCTCTACTCACCCACACCTGCTGTTATTCTCCGGCAATTGCAGACGAACCAGTAAACCCTCGTACAGTCGTACTCCCCTCTGCGTGGGAAACAACTGCCGAGTCTTCCCTGCTTCCGTGTCGTCCCCTTCCTAGGCCTCGCCGTCATCCACCGCCCTGGTGCTCTTGGAGCGGCGAGGTCAACGTGGTCAAGGAACGACTTCCATCGGACATGGACTGTACGTGGAGAGGCTGACAGCTGGGTCCATGGCTGCAGCAAGGAAGTGCCTCCTTATTACGCGGAAAATAATGATTCCTCCACCTGACAGCTGGGACCCACTGGACGGGCCACTGTATTTCGCGAAAAAAAACGTTTCCCCCTAACTGCTGGGACCAACCAGTTTCATCTTCGCACGCAAGGAAGTGTGTCCGAGCAAAAAAACGATTCGTCCCCTGACTGCTGGGACCCACCAGCTACATCTTCGCAGGCAAGGAAGTGCCTGACAGTCGGGACCCACCTGGTCGAAGCGTACGTAGCGTTGTCATTCTGGTCGCGAATGTGTACGTACATACTGGTCGATGTAGAGGTGCGCACGTGTCATAGTAGAGGCGCGCACGTAGCATGTACATGTACGTACAGCGGCCAGGGTGCAAGAAAGAAAATACGGCCACGTATGTGTACATACGGGCGGGGTCTCGAACGCCTACTCGCGCATACGTACGGCGAGGGCTCGTGTACATGGCTGGGTCAGAACGGAGAAACAGCGTCGTCATCGTGTTCATGGGGAGGCAATGGAATGCGTCGTGTTCATGGGGAGGCAACAGAATGCGTCGTGTTCATGGGGAGGCAACGAAATGCGTCGTGTTCATCGGGAGGCAACGGAATGCGTGGGAGCCAACCGGCTGCCTCGGAACGGAATGCGTGGTCGTGTTCATCGGGAGGGCTTGGACGGAACAGGCGATGGAAACGAGGCCTAGCGTACCGCACAACGGAGGAAACGGACCTCCTACGTTCGGAACGGGGTCCTGTAGATCGGGAGGGGTCTGGCGTACCATAAAACGGAGGAAACAGACCTCCTACGATCGAAACGGGGGTCTTGTTGATCGGGAGTGGTGTGGCGTACCGCAAAACAGACGAAAGGACTTGTGTTGGAGCGCTACGGTCGAAACAGGGGTCCTGTTCATCGGGAGGGGTGTGGCGTACCGCAAAACGGGACTCCACGGGATATTGTTCATCTCCACCATCGACCCCCTCCAGCCTCCACGAGCTACTGTTCATCCACCGTCGACCTCCTCCAGCCTCCACCTGCGGCTGTTCATCCACGGGCTATTGTTCATCCAGCCTCCACCGCGCGCTACTCCACCAGCTACTGTTCAACCAGCCCTCTCCACGGGCTCCTGTTCAACCACCCCTCCACGGGCTACTGTTCATCCTGCCCTCCACCGTATACTGTTCATCCTGCCCTCCACGGAGAGGTCCTGTTCATCCAGCCCTCCACGGGGTCCTGTTCATCCAGCCCCAACCAGCTCGATCGATCGGGGTCCTGTTCATCCAGAAGCAACACCACGGGGTCCTG
>NC_041390.1:20077731-20083102 GCF_002162155.2 Triticum dicoccoides
ATCGATCGGCTTCAGTTAGCAGCAGTAGCGAACGAATCGCTCGATCGGGTTCAGTTAACAGCCATCGATAGATCGCTCGTGTTCAGTAACGCGTCGCCTGCAGTGCAATCGCTCGGGTTCAGTTAGAGCCCAACGCCACGCCTCGCTCGGGTTCAGTTAGAGCCAACGCCTCACACACACGCGCGTACGTGTACAAGAGAAACGCGCATCGCTCGGCCCCCGACCTCCCACCGTAACCGGGAACTCCTCGAAATTTTCCTCCCCCTCGCTTCTGCCATGATTTTTTACGTCATGAACGGCCAAAGAATGTCATGCAACTGCGTCTCCGGCCCGCCCAGGACGAAAAGCCCATTTTCTGTCATGATTTTTTGTCATAGAAGTCGAAGCCCACCACATCTATGATGATACCGGGTTTTGTCACAATTATCGTCATAGAAGTGTTATATGTATGAAAGAAAAAAAATTCGTTCGGCCCAAAATGTCACGGATGTGTTTTTTTTGTAGTGTGGTCAAGAGGTCGTTGAGGTTCTTATCGCCTTGTATGCAAGATGCAAGACCTTTCTCAAGTTGCACCTTTAGCTTAGCGTTCTCCTCAACAAGATGCACATGCTCACAACACGGGTTAGTAGCATTTGCATTATCAATTAACATCATACAAGGAAAAGTGGCCTTTTCCTTGGTTAGCTTTACTTGAAGATGATCATGAGACTCCTTGAGGCTAGCATGAGCACCCTTCAAGACTTTGTGAGCCTTGTCAAGCAGATTAAACTCCTCTTTGAGTCTAGCAAGATCAACCTCAAGTTCGGCCTTTTCGGAGTTTAGCACACGAGAAACAATGAGAACATGATCAAAATCTTTCTTTAACTTAGCATGATCAGTGTTGTGTGACTCCTCAAGAGCCAAACGAAGACCACGCTCTTCCTCAAGAGCATTGGAAAGATCCGAGATCTCATCAGCATAGTCACGACTATGCCCCTCCATCTTGGAGATAGTATCTTCATGAGACTCGATCATGTCATTGGCTTCACCGAGTTGTTCCAAGAGAGCAATAAAATGCTTCTTGGATTTACCCTTGAGTTGACTCATAAAGGACTCAAGCTAATTTTCCTCCACATTAGATCCCCCACATTCATCAATGCAATCCATCAAGGAAGGATTATTAATGATGGTAGTTTTGATGTTGGGAGTTACCTTGTTGGTGGCTTTAGCCATGAGATAGTTGGAGGTGATGTTCTCATTGGGTGAGTCGAAGAGAGATACTCGTGGAGTTTTTGCAATGGCAACGGATGCCATGGCCATGGACTCACCATCTTAATCATCATCATCATCCTCACGGTACTCTTCTTGAACCACCAACACCTTGTGAGGGATTTCTTGGGGAAGTTGTTCTTGTTGGGGAAAGACTTGGCTTTGTCCTTTTGAATGAGCTTGCCACCATTGTCTTCCCTCTTCTCATACGGGCACTCCGCAACAAAGTGACTCACGTTGCCACAATTGTAGCAAGTCCTTACACGTTGCTTGCTATTCGTGCCACTTGAGTTGTTCTTGTTGAAGTTTGGCCTTGAGTTTTTCTTACTCCAAAATTGCCTTGAAGCAAGTGCCATGTGTTCATGATAGGCATACTTTGTATCTTCGGGGTTGCTTTCCTATTATTCTTCCTCTTCACCGCAAACGTTGGCCTTTAATGCAAGGTTGGGCTTCTTTGCCCTTTGAGAGTGAAGCAGCGCATTGTCGGCGGTCTTGTCCAAGATGTTCATAGCCACAAACTCATCCAACACTTCACTTGAGGTCAAAGTGTGGAAGTCCGGCCTTTGACGAATGAAGGAGGACATGGCCTTGTGGTAAGGCATCATTGCCTTGAGGAATGTGCGCTTGATCCAATTGTCATCCATGTCCTTGCTCCCGTGATCTCGGAGTGAGACTGCGAGTTTGGTTACTCTTGGATAAAGCTCACGGGGTTCTTCATCTTCTTTCATAGCAAACTCATCGGCTTCATCTTGCACTACTTCATAGACAACACAAAGCCATGCATCTTTGGCCAAGGCGAAGGGCCGAAGATGAGGAGGATCTTCGGGTGGAATTGCATCTTGTATGATGAAGAGAGCATTCTCATTGAATTGATTATCCACGGCTTCTCGAAGAGTGAAGTTCTTGGATCATGCGGATGGAAACCTTCTTCAATGATTCCCCAAAGATTCGTGTTCACATGATTTGAATGACTTTTAAAGCGGTAAACCCAAGAATCAAAGTCCTCATTTTTCACAATCTTAGGGGGAGGACCGGCATGATTCAAATGAGTTGAAGGAACCGGTCCACCATAGACAAGTGGTGGTTCCACATGAGCAAAGATGCCGGTGCCATTTTTACCACTAGAAGAAGGAGCCTTTTCACTACTAGCTTCCCCCTTGTCGGAGATAGCATCCGTCACCTTGTCGGTGGGATCACCCACTTTCAACGGTGCGGTGGATAGTTTAAGCCCTTCAAGGAATTTAGTAAACATGCTTTCAACCTCGGTCGTCATGGAGGTTTTCAATGTCTCCAAGGCCACATTGAACTCCCCACGAGAGATCGAGGTCCCCCCATCGCCCGTAGATGAGATTGGATTCACACCGGAGTGTTCCTCCACACCGTCTACGGTATCAACCATACTCTTCGGACGGTAAAGTCCTTAATAAAGAGACGAGGCTCTGATACCAAGTGAAAGGATCGATATGGTTGACTAGAGGGGGGGTGAATAGGCAACTAACAATTTTTAGCTTTTCTTTAACAATTTAAACTTTGCATCAAAGTAGGTTGTCTAGATATGCAACTAGGTGAGCAACCTTTATGATGCAACAAAGATAGGAACACAAGCAAGCAAGAGACATAACACAAATAAGCTTGCACAAGTAAAGGCACGAGATAACCAAGAGTGGAGCCGGTGGAGACGAGGATGTGTTACTGAAGTTCCTTCCCTTTGAAGGGAAGTACGTCTCCGTTGGAGCGGTGTGGAGGCACAATGCTCCCCAAGAAGCCACTAGGGCCACCGTATTCTCCTCACGCCCTCACACAATGCGAGATGTCGTAATTCCACTATTGGTGCCCTTGTAGGCGGCGACCGAACCTTTACAAACAAGGTTGGGGCAATCTCCACAACTCCATTGGAGGCTCCCAACGACACCACGAAGCTTCGCCAAAATGGACTATGGCTCCACGGTGACCTCAACCGTCTAGGGTGCTCAAACACCCAAGAGTAATAAGATCCGCAAGGGATTAGTGGGGGGAATCAAATTTCTCTTGGTGGAAGAGTAGATCGGGGCCTTCTCAACCACTCCCGAGCAAATCAGCAAGTTTGATTGGCTAGGGAGTGAGATCGGGAAAAAATGGAGCTTAGAGCAACAATGGAGCTTAGGGTTGAAAGAGGTAGTCAACACGAGGAAGAAGACACCCCTTATATAGCTAAGGATGAAAATCCATCCGTTATCCTCCTACCAGCCCGCGACCAGCGGTACTACCGCTCCAGAACAGTGGTACTACAGCTGGGCCACGCGGTACTACCATGAGGAGCCACGGTACTATTGCAGCAGCAGCAGTAGCTAGGGCAGACCTTAAGCACATGGGCTGAGGACGGTACTTCCGCAGACGCGGTACTACCGTTCCCCCTTGCGGTACTACCACAAGGCAAGGAACCCCATGCCTGGGAAGAGCGTGGATAACAGAACATCCGTGCCTACTTCCGCTAGAAAACGGACGTAGAAAAAATCCGACACAGTACTACCGCAGAGGAGTGGCACTACCGCCTGGCAGCTGAGCTAGGCCGCGCACGGTACTACCGCCCAAGGGATGCGGTACTACCGCGGTAGCGCGGATGTAAAAAATTACATCCGCCCCTACTACCACGAGGGAGCGGTACTTGGCCTGGGGGGGCATGGTACTACGGCTCCAGAGGAGCGGTACTACCGTGGGCACCCGCAGTACTACCGCTGGTGCCTACGGTACTACCGCTCACTAAGGAGCAGTACTACCGCAAGCCAACACAGCAGCCAGAACAAGGTAGAGAGATAAAAGCGGAGGATGCTCCAAGGTGCAGGGGAAAGGAGGGGACTAGGAAGAAACGTGTACGTGATGATTCCACCCGAACCTTTCCGACGCGGACCCCCTCTTAATAGTACGGCTTTCCTACGACTCAAATCCACCAAAAAGAAACGTAGAAAAATGCCGTCTTCAATAGTCTTCGAGGGACACCAAACCGTCTTGTGCCTAGCGAAGAAACACGATTAGTCCGCAAACGCATTGTCATCAATCACCAAAACACCTTAGGGATAAATATGCCCTTACAACCTGCATGGAAGCAATATAGAAGAACCTGACCTTGTACTTTGTAATCTAATTGTAATAAGACTTTGTACGATTATTTGTTTTATGGTGCGAAAGGTTTTATATTCGCTGTTACGATTGGATGATTAAGGCCGAGAGCAATTCTCGCTCTACTTATATGCTGTGTTGATAGTTCTTGAATGATGGAATTCTTTTGTTTAAGTTTGGTGCATTATTTCATGGTTGATTGTTGTACACAATATGGTAGATACATTTCCGTTGATAACAAGTTCTTTTTTAGGACACATGAATTATTATTTTGTGCAAATGATGCTCCAAATCCACTTAATTATTTTGTAAATGTGTATGATGGTCCTGAAATCTTGGCTGAATTGTGTCAAAAAATTTCTTTGAATATCTCATATTTGTGGTGGTATCCTTACCATCTCGGATAGGAGATAACCGCATTACCTCGGACCTACTCTACCAAACGAAATCACAACCCACATGTTTGGACCGATACAACCTGCCAAACAAGCTCTTGGCTCAACATGTCTCGTCCCATACATTCTACCAAACACAATGGAATTTTATGCATATTCTGCATATATATATTCAATATGTATCAGGGGAGAACAACCATGCCAGTATAAAACTAGCTACGGATCGTCATCAAACATCGGTCACTAACCTTTATATCAACTTTTCAAATGAGGCTCGGAAATTTGGTAGTATATTTTATACCTATATAATTTAGACTACTATTTTTTAAATAGCTAGCATCTTAAATACATGTATATCGGCCCTTTTTAGAAGTAACAGTCTACCTACACAACTCATTCTTGAGATAAACAATTGTACATGTCAACACATCACTGGTAGAAAAAGGGCCATTTATCCTGGTTTCAGAGGCCCATTTGTCCCGGTTTTGGAACTGGGACTAAAGCCCAATACCTTTAGTCCTGGTTCGCTTATGAACCGGGATAGATGGGGCTCCACGTGGCCGCTGCGGCTTGTCCAGACAGGAGGGACTTTAGTAAGACCAACCGGGACCAAAAAGCATTCACGCGTCAGC
>NC_041390.1:20083207-20102081 GCF_002162155.2 Triticum dicoccoides
GTAGGGTTAATTTAGGGGTTTCATATATTGTGTTAGTTAGCTAATAGAGAGAAGTGACCTCTCTTATCTCCGTGCTTGGTCGACGCTACGTACTATACGTATAGAGAGAACTCGCAACACGCTAGCTAGTAAGCAAATGAAGGAAACTATTAAGTACACAAGATCGTCATGAACATATACAGATAGAAGTGATCGACCTCCTCCTTCTATGAGAGATTGGTCGAACAATAAGTTTTCGTATATCTATCTGGCACTACTAGCTACATATATACAATATAAGATCTCTTAGAATCCCTAACATCTGAAATCAAGTTCCATATGTCTTGTAGGCCACAAATGCGGGCCAGTGATCTCTTATCTTCTCAAATCGGCCGGTGAATTCTGGAGTCTTCCCTTTTGTCGACATACGTTGATTTCAACTCATTCTTCCACCTCCTGAATAGATCTGCCATCTTCTTAATAGCATGAGCCTTGACCAATGGCTCTATAACTGGCTTATCCGGATCCTCCTCTGGTGTTAGGGTGAAATTTGCCTTCAGTGCGGTCCAAAGATCATCTTTCTGTCTATCATGGACATAAGGAAGTTGAGAGTCTTCGTTCTTAGTCCTATTCGATTGGTGGATGCTGACCATGATCATGTCCCTAACAAGAACCCCGCACTGAGCAGAAAATGCTTCCTTGGTCTGGCTGAGTTCAATCGGTTGGCCATCGCCCACGATTGCTGTGATCGTGAACCTTTCATCCTGACGCAACCTTTTCTTCGGGCCTCGTCTCGTTACCGAAGTTTGGCTCGATCCGGAGGGCTAGAAAAGAAGAAGGAAGGGTTAATATGTGTACATACCAAAACAATTAATGTATCAATTAGCTAGTCAGCACAGGCTTAATTAATATATATACCTCACCGAAATTTGCAACAGCTCCCTCCTCCGTTCGGTCACCGGAGCCGTCATTACGGTCTCCTTCTTCCACCGGCATTCAGTCACCGGAGCCATCATGATCATGTCCTTCCTCCTCCATTGTTCGATCACCGGAGCCTGCTTCACCCTCTCCTCCCAGACCATCGGTGTCGTTGAGATACGTCATGACATCCCCTCAGCCGAGGATTATGTCCCCCAACAACTGTTCTGCTTCCAAGCCTCGGTGCTCCATAGTTTCTGCAAATATTACAACATGGCAATTAATATACAAACATGACAGATGGATATATTAGTGGCAAATCGTAGACCTAGCTAGATAATCACAAAAAGGAATATTAATTAGTGGCCTCGACGCTTCTACGGTTAGGGCTGGCCTTGACAACGCTTCTAAGGTTTGGGGTGGCCTCGACAACACTTCTAGGGTTTGGGGTGGCCTCGATGCTTCTAGGGTTTGGGGTGGCCTCGCGGCAACGCTTCTAGGGTTTGGGCCGGACCGCCTGTCTCATGAATGTTCGACGTCCAGAACGACAAGGGATTTAACAAAATGGCGCCATTCGGGATGTGCAGAAAATGGTTCCTATTTTTCCCTATCTCCCCTTCTATATGTCACGTTGTCTAGTATCAAAGGATTCAATAAAATCATGGCTATATCATTAGCCGGGAGTAACAGGCGCATGATGGTATGTCACGTTTTACTGTGCAGTTTTTTTAAAGACAGTGGATTCACAAGCAAGGACAAATGAAAATATAATGACCTGCAGTAGTATGGTACTCTCAAATATACTGAAACTTCACTACTTTGTGTGGTTGAGATCGCCCATCTACATGGAACACTTTCCCTACCCATATAAGAGGATCTCATGACAGGCGGGAGCTTGTCCTTTTCCTTTCTAAGACCCCATTTTCATCAAGACTATATCAGGCCTTCAGGCGCATATATATGCATGCTAGTATGTAATGCAGCTTGCCATTAATGTTTGGCCAACACCGCCTGCACTTACTTTCTGTCCATAAAAGGTTGGGTTCACAGTCTAGTAGAAACGTTGCAACCATCTTCTCTGTTGCCAGGGAACCATGACCACCAACTAGAGTAGTTTTGTTTTTCACTTGCATTGGAATTGGATGGATTGATCTGTTTTTCCTGTTTCACATGCCATGGAGGGGTGTACTAGCTAAGATTGGGATGCATTGGGAATTTGGGCTAGAGGTCGACCTGAGGTACTTGGTAGCGCAGAAGGAGTTCAGCCTGATAATGCATCAATCCTGGGGATATTTCTATACAGAAATTTTACTGAGAAAGCGTTCAGTTAGGATTCAATATAATCTTAGCACCGCCGTGTTTGTGTTGTACGTTAAGTTCGTGCATCCATGCACGTACAATCATGGCATGAGTTTGTTTGAGCGCCCCAATACACACGTGGAGGGCCTGATTGACCATTCAATTGAGGAACAAGGCACAACTGACGAAGGAGGCCCGGCTGCCGGGCCAGGGGCGGAGCCAGGATTTAAACATGAGGGGGGCGAGACAGATAATAATCATTCCAAATTATACACCATGCAAGAATATAGTCTCAACTGTAGAATTGATATGAGTGCATGACAACGTATGTTTAGAAACAAAAAGAATTACATATCTATCAACTGAAATTCAGCTCTACGAGTACCATCGTCGAAAATGTGGATAATCTCATCAGATGTGACTTTTGCAGCTATATCCTTTCCAATGTAGACAATCATGTAATGTTGAAGAAAGTCATCACCCATTTTGCCTCGAAGACGTGTCTTCACTAGTTTCATAGTAGAAAAGGCTCGCTCGGTGGTTGTTGTTGAAACTGGAAGAGTAATAACCAACCGCAATAGTCTATCAACCATGGAGTAGTCCTGAACTTTACCAGTTTTGAATAAACCAACAGTCAAGTCAGCAAGTGAATGCAAGCATTTTAGGTCTGGATGTGAGCGAACATCCATTCTGAAATGGATAAGTTTAGACTCTAACCGAGCCAAGTCTTGGTTAGAAAGATCAGCAGGATAAAACTTTTCTGCTAGAGTGCATATCTTTGTCACATCAAATGTGTCATGCAGTGGCTTCAAGGATACACAAAGCCTCAATAGCTCAGTGCTTTGAATGCTGAACCGGTCATTTAGCTCGACCAACTGTTGATCTATGGCAACATTGAATACATCTGCTTTATAGTGGTGAAGTGCTGTGGTGTTGTCATGCTTGTTTCGAGATTTAGTCATATCAACATACCTACAAATGGCAACATATATTAGATTAAAATACTTGTGATGATTAATATTCCAATCTAGATATAGGAAAAGAGACATACTTGGAACTAAAATCGGGGATGTCAATATCATGCTTCAGACAAAAAGATTTAACCTCTTTTAGAAGTGGTTCCCAACCATCTTCTCTTAGTTCAGCAAGTAGAAACTTTGTGTTTGCAACACAATCTAATGCGTTTAAAATATCCAGAGACTTCCTTTGGAGCATTTGACATAAAACATCTGTGATCTTCATAATTTTCTCCATGAGGTGCATAATGAATACAAAATCAAAAGAGATAATCATCTTTAGGGCGCCCACTGCATCTCCACGGGAATATCTTGTGACTGAACGATCATTTGCTACACTTCGTAGAACTGCAATCGTAGCAGCAAACATCTTCTTCAAGCTATTAATTGACTTGAAGTGAGAACTCCACCTCATGTCTCCCGGCCTCTGTAAAGAGCCTATTTGATTTGCCCCTTTTCCCGTATCAAGCTCACCCAATTCAACGCCACGTGCAATTTCAGTAGCTTGATTAGCTAATAACTCATCATTCTGTTTAGACATTTATCACAAAATTTGCATGCTGAAAAAAATTATCCACCTCGTGTACCTCTCGTGATGCTGCAACAAGATCCAATTGGAGCAGATGAGCCATGTAGTGCACATAATAAGCATAAGGGCACTCATTTAATATTAGAGCTTTCAAACCATTCCATTCCCCTCGCATGTTACTTGCGCCGTCGTATCCTTGACCTCTAATATCTTGTACATTCAGCTTATTATCTTCTAAGACAGTACAAATTGCCTCCTTGAGAGTCAATGCAGCAGTGTCACTAACATGTATGATGTCAAGGAAGCGCTCATCTATGTACCCTTCTTTATTAGCAAACCGAATGACCAGTGCCATCTGCTCCTTTTTAGATTCATCTCTAGACTCGTCCACCATTATACAAAATTTGCTATTGCCAATTTCTTCTCTAATACTTTTCTGCACTTTCCTGGAAAGTAAACCAAGGATTTCTTGCTGAACGGGGTGTGAGGTGTACTTGGCATTTTGTGGAGCATTTTCCAAGACAACATCTCTGACATCCTTGTTATAAGCAGCCAAAATCTTTACCAACTCAAGAAAATTACCCTGGTTTAGGGATCCTGGAGATTCATCATAGCCTATAAATGGACAAGCTTGGAATGTTAACCACCTAATGAAATAACAGACAAAGGACATGTTAGTCTTACATAAATACAAAATATACTAGGTTAATTATTGAAACAAATAAACTTAGTCTTACCTAATGGAATCAATTGTGACTTTAAGTCTTAACCTTGCAGCTGCAACCTTTTTTGTACATACTTGTACCATCGCCTTGTCAATATGGTTCAATCTATTTTTCAGATTTTCATAACAGCGGGCTGAATAGCTATGAGCTGAGTTGGAATCTTTGCCCATGTGGGTTATAAAAGCACAATCTTTGCCATCATTCACCTTTCTCCAGTTTATAAATCCATCCACTGTGAATGCACTTGAACCACACTTTCCAGTTGGCTTTTTAGTAAAGAGGAAACAATAGAAGCAGTATACACGATGTGTGTCAAGTGAATACTCTAGCCAAGGCCAATCAGTGAAATAACTATACTGGAATCGGCGACGGTTTTTTGTTGGCCCATTATATGGATACTGTTTCATGTATGGATGAAAAGCGCCCTTAGAAACATAGAATCGACGTGCTTCATCCTGCTTATCAGGATGGAGTTCCCAAATCTGTTGGCGTGTACCAGGATCCCTCACATATTTTGTGCTTCTAGTTCTACCTTCTTCTATAGTTTCTAGTGGTGCCACAATATTTTGATCATCAGTTTGCATATCAACTAGATTGGGGCTGGAAGTATCATCTACAACAGGTTGCTCCTCCGGTGGATTTGCATTTTCAGTTGCATTAGAGCTAGAAGCAATAGGCTTGAAAAACGAATCTATTGTTGTTGTACTCTTCCTCTTCATCCTTCAGTCATTGGAACATTAAACAAGGAGTGGCATTAGAAAACTATTATGCTACCTTACCAAAGCAGTAAATTAAACTATTATCTTTGTAGAAATTGCGCTAATTCACCAAGATTAACAGTGATTTAGTGACGTACCTTGATTCCGAGTTGAAGTTGATCTGTTGATGTATGTATGATGCCGATGAAGTACACAAGTAGTTTCTGTCTTTTGATTGAAATCGCATGCACTGGAGTGTTGGACCACTGCCCTGGGCGACGGCGGCAAAAGCAGCAAGACTGCAAGAGCCGACCGTGAACGAGCGATGGGCGGCGGCGGCGCAGGGAGGTACAGAACCAGAAGACTTGATCGCACGAACGAAATTACCAGGAGGATAAGGGTAGATCGATAGCAGGTAATCTCTTTTTTCTGATATACGTACATCTAGCAATCGGGGCTCGGTTGATGGTTCCACGTTGGGCCTTGGGCAGTTGGGCACTTGGGCTAGAAAGTTTTCATGTCCAACAACAAAAAGATCAGAAGCGGCATGTACACGTAACACCTATACGTAGAAAATACTGGTAATACTAGTACCTACTAACGATTATGATTAATAGTTCGAAAAAACTTATATTATTATGTGTTCTACTCTTTACTATACACATTGTAAATTTTAGGTATATATCTTTCAAATACAATTTTTTATACAGGTTTAAGATCTTTCAAATACAAGATTAATATTTTTTAATACATGGTGAACATTTTTTAGTACACGGTAAACATTGTATTTGCCGAATTAATGCTCCAGCAAACTCATCCAAAAGTCCGAACTAATGGAGAGAGACAGGCAATATATTTCAACACTCCCCCTCACGTCTAGGATATTTTAGTCCTTAGACGTGGAATCAATGTAAGCCGCACAATCGTTTTTCCAATATTGCGTTGGCAGGGTCTTGAACTCAAGACCTCTTGACTCTCATACCATATTGAATTAATGCCCTCGCCAACTCATCCAAAACTCTGAACTGATGGAGAGAGGCGGATAATATATTTCAATGTTATTAATGAAAAACCCATGTTTTACCACACAATATACAATTTTCGTATACGTCCGAAAAAAAATTATACATATTTAACAGATTTAAATACAAAATAGTATTTTTGAAAATATGTTTTTTTCAATGTGTAATTTTATTCTAATGTACGATTTACATTTTTCATAAACACTAAAAACATTCTTTTATACACATTGACCTTTTTTAAATACGTGATGAAATCTTTTTTTGTGTATTTTCATATATATGACAAACTTGTTTCCTAAACTCATTTAATATTCTTAAAATGCTTTACTAACAAATTTCAAATCTTCATTAAGATTTTTTTTCCAAATGCTTGATGATTTTTTAAATATAACTAATTTTTAGTTTTATTTGCAATATATAGACTAAATTATAACAATAAAGCAAAAATTAAAACGATAAACTGAAAAAAATGAAGTTGCGGCATGTGGCCTCACGCGCATCTGGGCTGGCTAATATCGTGCTCGCCTTCACACGAGACTTACCTATGTTTCGCTATAAGGGAGATATAGAGGGGCCATCTCCCTTCATACCAGATGGGCTGGCTCAGGCGTGCAGCCTCATTGCACCTCAGATCACTGCTTCGTTATCACTGAATTCAGACACACCACACATACACGCATCGTTCGACAGGGACCAAACAGTTTCGGAATAAAACGTTTGGCAGTCCCATCAAGATTATGATCAGCTCATCACGGACACGTGGAAGAAACAGGTCAGAGTCCCAGGTCTGCAGGGCATCGGTGATTCTCTGGTTGCCCTCCAGCGGCAACTAGAGCCGTGGGGAGCGCGCGAGTTCGGCAGCTTGTCGAGATCTGTGCGCAAACTACAGTCATGTCTAGACAGATTGCGACAGTGTTCTGTCAGTCGAGGGTCCTCAGAAGACGAGAAGAGCATCATGAAACAACTTCGAGAAGCTCTTCGTTTGGAGGAAATTTGGATGCGGCAACGATCTCGAGTGCCATGGCTGCGAGAAGGCGACCGCAATACGGCTTACTTCCAAGCACAAGCGCGACAACGAAAACAAACAAACAGAATTGCGAATCTCACAAGGGCCAATGGCTCGGTTTGTGCAAGTGAAGAGGAGGTTAAAGCAGAAATTAATGCATTCTATCAAGCTTTGTATATGACACAGGGTGCCAATAATATGGATGTGTTATTATCGCATGTACCATCCCGGGTCACACCGGAGATGAATGAACCCCTGTGTAAACCTATGGAACCATCCAAGGTCCAGCAAGCCCTATTCCAAATGGCACCTTCCAAGGCGCCAGGGGTGGACGGGCTTACGGCAGGCTTTTTCTAGCGCCACGGGAAGTTACTGCAACACGAAGTTACGGAGGCGGTGCTGGCTTTTCTCAATGGAGGTGAATTACCAACGGGGTTCAACGACACTATCATCACCTTGATCCCTAAGGTACGTCAACCCCAAAGCATCTCACAATATCGTCCGATTGCGCTTTGTCCAGTACTTTATAAAGTGGCAGTCAAAGTGATAGTACACCGGTTGAGGAGCTGTATGGACGACATTGTTAATGAGGAACAAAGTGCTTCCGCTCCTAGGCATTTGATCACGAATAACGTGCTAGTTGCGTTTGAAAGTGTTCACACCATCAGAAGGCGAAAGAAAGGAAAGAACTACACCTGTGCTGTTAAGTTGGACATGATGAAAGCTTACGACAGGGTAGAATGGCATTTTCTGGAGGCTATGCTATTGAAGCTGGGCTTCCATGCAAATCTGGTGAGGTTGATTATGAAGGGTGTTACTTCTGTTCGGTTTTGTGTATGTGTCAATGGGGAGTTACAACCATACTTCAGCCCTTCCCGAGGGTTGCGGCAGGGATGTCCAGCTTCGCCATACTTATTTCTCCTGTGTGCAGAAGGGCTCTCATCCTTACTGAATAATTATGGTCAGTATATTGATCGCGTAATAAGAGTAAACTTCAAGGCTCCTTGGGTGAATCACCTCTTGTTCGCAGATGACTGTCTCATCTTCATCAAGGCGAGTGCACAAAGTGCAGCAAGACTAAATGACATTCTTGAGATTTACGGTGAAGCTTCTGGACAGTGTGTAAACAGAAGCAAGAGCGCAATTTATTTCAGTCCCAGCACTCTAGCAAATCTCAGGTAGACTTTGAAACAACTCCTTCGAGTAGAAGTTGAGGCTTTTTCAGAAACGTATCTTGGTCTACCCACAGCTGCATGCAAGATTAACAGTGGCACTTTTAAGCATCTGGTTGACCAGGCGCGAGGCAAGATGAATGGTTGGTCAGAGCGGCTGTTTTCTTGTGCCGGATGGGAGACACTCATAAAATCTATCGTGCAAGCGATCCCAACCTTTAGCATGAGCTGTTTTCTCTTGACCAAAAAAGTATGCACAAGCTTGACTTCGAGCATGGCGAAGTACTGGTGGGGGAGTTCACTGGATCGCCGATCTTTACATTGGATTGCTTGGGACAAGCTGGCTACACCCAAACCTAATGGGGGAATGGGTTTTCATGACATGCGGATATTTAACTTGGCTCTATTAGGGAAGCACGGATGGAGATTCATGACTAATCCTACGTCCTTTTGCACCAAGGTTATGAAAGGTAGATACTTTCCCAACTCTGATTTCATGCAAGCTACTGCTCCAAAATCTTCTTCAGCTGTCTCGAGAGCGATAGTGGCAGGACGGAAAGCACTAAATGCAGGGCTTGTGAAGCGAGTTGGTGATGATACTTCTATTCGGGTGTGGGAGGACAAGTGGATACCTTCCACCAACACCATGACTCCCTTACTACGGCCAGACAACACGATAGTTCATACTGTGAATGACTTAATTGATACATCAAACTGGTCATGGCGCAGGGATCTGGTTCGCAAAACTTCCATTGCTCCTGACGCCGAGGCCATCCTAAACATACCCTTGCGGCGAGGAGGAGGAGATGACTTCCTAGCCTGGGCACATGAGAAGCCTAGGTTTTGGACAAAAAATATCCAAAAAAAATTTGCTTGCATCTCATGGAGGCATATGTTTACTTTCATGAGAGGTACAGGTTTGCTTCTGCGAGTGTGCCTCCCCGAAAGAGAGAAAAAACATTTTTTTTCTTTCGTGAGAGGCAGACATTTGTTTCTCCTGGAAGCACACTTTATCTTCCGTGACAGGCATAGCTATGCCTCTCAGAAAGGATAAAGAACTTTTTTTGCGAGAGGCACAGGTTTGCTTCCGCGAGATGCATAGCTATTCCTCATGGAAAGGAAAAAAACCTTTATTTTTCTTCCTCGTGAGAGACCGATTTTCTTCGCATGTAGGCATTGATTTGCTTGCACGTGAGGCACACCTGTGCATCTCATAAATGGAAAAAAGTGAGGGGTGGGGGAATCATGCTTCCGGCTTTGTTTTCTTTTCTTTTGGGTTTTTCATGAATAAAAGGTTGTTCAAAACCTATTAACATGGGATCTAGTTTCAAAGATCTTGACATGGGAAATCCAACGGTGTAAACATGTCAAGATAAAACATTATGAATAGAATCTATAAAAATGGTAAAACTCCTAGGTTTCGGCAAGTGGCCCACATATAGTGCACAACTTGCCGCAATCTGAAAAGGTGGGAGTGAACTTTGCAAGAAATACCCTTTAATTAGTGAATTTTTCACGTTAAGGAAACATTTGTTTTTCCTATTGATGGCAATTTTTTCAAAAGATAACCGCTAATTGGGCTCCTGGGCCAATAGGGGGGTCTATGTGGAGTCATACTGAAGCCAACGCTCTAGGGAGAGTGTTTCGTTAGTTACTTCGATCCTCCCCCAACGAATGAATAGTTCGCACTAGTGCAGAACCGGGCTATTGCACCGGTTTGTAAGGGCCTTTAGTGCCGGTTCTGTAACTGGCATTAAAAGGTGGGGACTAAAGGTGTCCCCCTTTAGTACCGGTTCAGCACGAACCGCCACTAAAGTGCCACCATGTGGCACATTTCAGGGCCGGATGCGGGGAGACCTTTAGTACCGGTTGGTACCACCAACCGGTACTAAATGTTTGTGGTGGTTTTGGTTTTATTTTTTGTTTTTCCTTTAATTTTATGTATTCAATTTAATTTAGAGATTGTTTTTACATTATAATGAGTTGTTAAATCATTAGGTGAAAGTACCGCAGATCAAGTATATATATGCCATATCCATATTACTTGATCACCGAGTGATCAAGTAATATGAATATGACATATACTTGATCACTTAGCTAGCTCCATGCATCCAGTTGAAACTAATCTGCGGTTTCTTTCATAAATGAAATAATTACTCATCATCATCATATTAATATAAAAACCCTTGCATCATATCATCACCAACAACAGTATACTAGCTAGCTAAAAATCATCATATATAGTCGTCATTACCACTATTTAATCATCATAGCCGTTACTGCTATATAATCACCACCAACACTAGCTTAAAGAAGAAACATTCACTTTACTAGAAGCAAATATATGATCGAGTTCAACACATGGTCATGAGATTAAGCTCAGGATCGATGAAGAACACGGACATGAGAGGACAAGTACTAAGAGCATGCTAATCACTCCTGCTGCTCTCTCTCAGGTAAAATATCATACAACATGTATAGCTCTCCTGATTCATCATATTGGAGCATGCAGATGAACCTGTCTCCTAAACGTGGGATGCACTTCTGTTTGCCGCCCCTAGTACTTCTCTGCGATCCTTCACAATTTTGCTCCAGTCTTTCACTATTAAGCATTCCTCGGTTGTAGAAATCCTGAATGCACTCATGTGCAATGTAGGATATCTTGGCCGTAAGCTAACCATTAACATGCGACCTTTAGTATCGATCCACTGAGGCACAACTGTCATCGCGAGTCCCTGTTGTAGAACATCGCGTATAGTAACATTACTTAGCAATGAAGTTTAGCTTGAAAAATAATGTGTGCAAAAGATGCACTGAGGACAAATAGTAAAAATCTAACCATCTTTCCTAAATAGATGTGACTGTAGTTCAATACGATCACTATTGGTCGCACGTTTTGGGTACTAAGATTTTCAAATTGCGGAAAATAATTTCTCTTGACATAATCAAGATCCTCAAGCCATGAAACATAATGACTTATCTCCTCGCAGTTTAGTTCAGCCCCGGGACAGTGGACGGTACTGTCTACCAAGCGTCGGATATGTTTGCTGGAATGGAAATAAGCTGTCAATAGAAATTAGTTGTCAATTATTTTTGAATAAACAATATCAAAGACATAAATATGATTGAGAAACTCACATAATGGTAGTACTGGGGACGTCTGCACATCGAACCAAATGTCTCTATTACCTTCAATATCATCTTTGGGACGAATATCAAAGGTGATAGACATATCAGGCTCAAATGCATAAGCCTTTTATAGTGCCTACCAAGTTTTGCATTAAAAATAGGTGTAGGTGTCTGCATTGTATAATTTGACGCTGAAGGTATAACCATGCTCGGTCTTCAAGTAAACTCTCTTTACCTCCATAGTTTTGTTAGGACTGAAACCTATCTTATCCAAGACAAAAATTCTTGCATGGCAGGGGATACACTAGTAGAATAGTGAAAATTTAAAATTATAAGTTGAAGCAAATGAAGCATAAGTCATGCTTAATTACGAAAAAAGACTTGTCGTTGTGACTTACTATATCCATTTCGAAGGTCTCATCCAGCTTGATACTAAAGTGCATATCGTCAACTACGAATTTTTTGTTACACAAGTTGCGCTCGTCTTCGTAGCATTCGCACATAACGAAATTGTTTTCGTCAGACGGCATTTCCTATGTTCATAGTTGAGACATTAATTGATAAACACTTACTAGCTAGCTAGTTCTATATTAATTCAACTAATTCAACTAAGCACTTACTAAAAATAAACTAGTTCAATTAATTTTCTTACTAAAAATAAAGAAGGTAGTTCTATATATAGTAAATTTAATATATCTAACATTTGAAATTACTATATATAATTCATCTATAACTATAAAAGTATCAAAACTAACTCATCTAACATTAATATTTAACATTTGACATTAATATCTAACATATATTTCTATCTAATTCATCTAACATTTGACATTAATCTAACATTTATATAAACTAACAAAAGTGTATATATATATAATTAAAAACAAAAAACAAAAAAAAGCATTAACAAAAAAAAGAGAAATTCGTGTGTGTGTGAGGCCGCCGACGCACGGTCGATCTCTTACAGCGGGGCGACGACCGGGACGGGCTGGGGCGGCGACGTCGACGACAGGGACGGCCGGGCTGGGGCGCGGCGCACAACGGGGGCGGCCGACAACGACGGCGGAGGGCGGCGATGACGGCGCGGTGGGGCGAGACTGTGACGCCCACGATTCAATCGTACACTAATCATACACGCAAACGTGTACGATCAAGATCAGGGACTCACGAGAAGATATCACAACACAACTCTACAAATAAAATAAGTCATACAAGCATCATATTACAAGCCAGGGGCCTCGAGGGCTCGAATACAAGAGCTCAATCATAGATGAGTCAGCGGAAGCAACAATATCTGAGTACAGATATAAGTTAAACAAGTTTGCCTTAAGAAGGCTAGCACAAACTGGGATACAGATCGAAAGAGGCGCGGGCCTCCTGCCTGGGATCCTCCTAAACTACTCCTGGTCGTCGCCAGCGGGCTGCACGTAGTAGTAGGCACCTCCCGAGTAGTAGTAGTCATCGTCGACGGTGGCATCTGGCTCCTAGGCTCCAACGTTTGGTCGCAGCAATCGGGTATAGAAAAGAGGGAAAAGAGGGAGCAAAGCAACCATGAGTACTCATCCAAAGCACTCGCAAGCAAGGAGCTACACTACATATCTATGCATTGATATCAAATGGAATGAGGGTATCATACGTGGACTGAACTGCAGAATGCCGGAATAAGAGGGGGATAGCTAGTCCTATCGAAGACTACGCTTCTGGCCACCTCCATCTTGCAGCATGTAGAAGAGAGTAGATGATAAGTTCACCAAGTAGCATCGTGTAGCATAACCCTAACAGATGATCCTCCCCTCGTCGCCCTGTGAGAGAGCGACCACCGGTTGTATCTGACACTTGGAAGGGTGTCTTTTATTAAGTATCCGGTTCTAGTTGTCATAAGGTCAAGGTACAACTCCAAGTCGTCATGTTACCAAACATCACGGCTATTCGAATAGATTAACTTCCTTGTAGGGGTGCACCACATAACCCAACACGCTCGATCCCCTTTGTCCAGACACACTTTTCTGGGTCATGCCCGGCCTCGGAAGATCAACACGTCGCAACCCTACCTAGGCACAACAGAGAGGTCAGCACGCCGGTCTAAATCCTATGGTGCAGGGGTCTGGGGCCATCGCCCATTGCACACTTGCATGTTGCGCACGCGGCCGGTGAGCAGACCTAGCCTCCCTTATACAAGGGTAGGTGTTCCAGTCCAACCCGGCGCGCGCCGCTCAGTCGCTGACATCACGAAAGCTTCGGCTGATACCACGACGTCGAGTGCCCATAACTGTCCCCACGTAGATGGTTATTGCGTATAAGCCAGTGGCCAGACTCAGATCAAATACCAAGATCTCATTAAGCATGTTAAGTATCCGCAAACACCGACCAGGACCAGACCGCACCGACATATGCAAAATTTCGTATAATTTTTTAATCGTGGCCACAATATGGGCTATAATGCTAACATAAAGAATATGGGACCCAAAAAAACCTGTAAGAATTAGCAAATGGGCTGTAAATTATTTGAAATAATGCTAGATGGTCTGTATGCTGTTTTCCACATATTTGAGGCTTTCCACAGATGGCCTGTATACTATTGGATGTCCATCCAACGGCCGTCGTGCTTTTTCAATCTCAGCTCTTCCTGCTCCAGCCCCTCAAACAAACGCCGGCGGGACTGCCTGCTCCCTCCCCCCGCGGTCGGCTGTGCTGCCGCGCAGGCCTCACCGCCCCACCGTACTCCCATTGCTGGCCTACCCATCCCTCTACTCACCCACACCTGCTATTATTCTCCGGCGACGGCAGAAGAACCAGTAAACCCTCGTACAGTCATACTCCCCTCCACGTGGGAAACAAAAACAACGGCCGAGTCTTCCCTGCCTCCGTGTCGTTCCCTTCCTAGGCCTTGCCGTCGTCCACCGCCCTGGTGCTCTCGGCGTGGCGTGGTCAGCGTGGTCAACGACCGACACACATCTAAAGTGGACTGTACGTGGACAGGCTGACAGCTGGGTCCATGGCCGCACGCAAGGAAATGCCTCCTTATTACGCGCAAAATAATGATTTCCCCCACCTGACATCTGGGACCCACCGAAACGGCCTCTGTATTTCGTGAAAAAAACATTATCGCCGCTGACAGCTCGGACCCACCAGGTATATCTTCGCACGCAAGGAAGTGCCTCCTTATTACGCACAAAAAAAATGAATACTCCCCCTGCTAGCTAGGACCCAGTATAGTAGGCCTACTAAGTTGACGGGGACGAAGGGCTTTGTCAACTTAGTCAATATGCACAATTCTAGCTCGACTGACCGTACGATGTCCATCCAATGGCCGTAGTGCTTCTTCAACCTCTGGTCTTCTTGCTCCAGCCGCCCAAAGCAAAACCGGTCGTGCCGCCTGCTCCGGCCTCCCGTGGCCGGCTGTGCTGCCGCGGAGGCCTCACCGCCCCCATACTACTTCCACCGCTGGCCAGGCCATCCCTCCACTCCACTCACCCACACCCCCTGTTATTCTGCGGCGATGGCAGCGCAGCCAAACCAGTGAACCCTCGTACTCCTCTCCGCGTGGGCATCCACTGCCGCGTCTTCCCCTTCCTAGGCCTCGCCGTCGTCCACCAGCGAGGTGCTGTCGGCGCGGCGTGGTCAAGGTGGTCAACGACCGAATTCCATTGGAAGAATACTGTACGTGGAGAGGCTGACAGGTGGGTCCACGGCACCCGCAAGGAAGTGCCTCCTTATTACGCGGAAAATAATTATTCCTCCACCTCACAGCAGGGACCCACCGGACGCCCACCAGTATATCGCGAAAAAAACGTTTGCCCCTCACAGCTGGGACCCACCCGATGGGCCACTGTATTTCGCGAAAAAAACGTTCACCCTGCTGTCAGCTCGGACCCACCGGAAGTGCCTCCTTATTACGCACAAAAAATGAATACCCTCCTGCTAGCTAGGACCCACCTTAGTGGCAGGCTGACTTGTGGGCCTACTAAGTTGACGGGACGGAGGGCTTTGTCAACTTAGTCAATATGCACGATTCTAGCTCCAGTGACCGTACGATGTCCATCCAACGGCCGTAGTGCTTCTTCAACCTCTGGTCTTCTTGCTCCAGCCGCCCAAACCAGCGCCGGTCGTGCCTCGTGCTCCAGCCTCCCGTGGCCGGCTGCGATGCGGCGGAGGCCTCACCACCCCCACTACTCCCACCGTTGGCCATTCTATCTCTCTACTCACCCACACCCCCTGTTATTCTGCGACGACGGCAGCCTCACACCGCAGCGAACCAGTGAACCCTCGTTCTCCTCTACGCGTGGGCATCCACTGCCACGTCTTCCCCGGCTCCGCGTCGTCCCCTTCCTGGCCTCGCCATCGTCCACCGCCCTGGTGCTCTCGGCGCGGCGTGGTCAACATCGTCAAAGAACGGCTTCCATCGGACGTGGACTGTACGTGGAGAGGCTGACAGCTGGGTCCACGGCCGCAGCAAGGAAGTGCATCCTTATTACGTGTAAAATAATTATTCCTCCACCTGACAGCGGGGACCCACCGGACGGGCCACCGTATTTAGCGAAAAAAACGTCCCCCCCGCTGTCAGTTTGGACCCACCGGAAGTGCCTCCTTATTACGCACAAAAAAATGAATACTCCCCCTGCTCGCTGGGACCCACCTTGCTGGGAGGCTGACTTGTGGGCCTACTAAGTTGATGGGGACGAAGGGCTTCGTCAACTTAGTTAATATGAACGATTCTAGCTCCAGTGTCGTACGATTTCCATCCAATGGACGTAGTGCTTCTTCAACCTCTGGTCTTCTTGCTCCAGCCGCCCAAAGCAGCACCGGTCATGCCGCATGCTCCCGCCTCCCGTGGTCGGCTGTGCTGCCGCAGAGGCCTCACCGCCCCCTACTATTCCCACCGCTGGCCAGGCCCTGCGGCGACGGCAGCCTCACACCGCAGCCGAACCAGTGAACCCTCGTAGTCCTCTACGCACGACCTTCCACTGCCGCGTTGTCCCCTTCATAGGCATCGCCGTCGTCCACCACCGTGGTGCTCTCCGCGCGGCGTTGTCCACATGGTCAAGGAACGACTTCCATCGAAAGAGTAATGTACGTGAAGAGGCTGACAGTTGGGTCCATGGCTACAACCTAGTTTTTTTGTGATTTACGAAGTAAGTCGCTTTTTGTCAGGCCTGTTGGGCTACAAATCTTTCAAGACGAGGAGAGCTTTCATTCGGCTGGCCGAGAAAATGGCCCATCAGTAATGAGAAATGGGTTGTACATTTTAAAACACATCAAACCGGCAATTAGTTTCAAATATCTTTTTTTTCATTTCAAGATTTTAAATTACATTAATTTTTATGCGTGGCGAATTTGTTGGATTTTATATTGATATGCATTTATTTTTAAAATCAGTTTGAATGTGAGTCAAAATTTCGGGATTAAAAACAGTTCGGACCGCACCGAAATATGCAAAATTTCATATAATTTTTTAACTGTTGCCACAATATGGGCTGTAATGCTAACAAAAAGAATATGGGCTCCAAAAAAACCTTAAGAATTAGCAAATGGGCTGTAAATTATTAGAAATAATGGCAGATGGGATGTATGCTGTTTTCCACAGATTTGAGGCTTTCCTAAAAAAAAGGTTGACGCACAAGCACTGATTGTTGGATGTCCATCCAATGGCCGTCGTGCTTCTTCAATCTCTGCTCTTCCTGCTCCAGCCGCTCAAACAAGCGCCGGCGGGGCTGCCTGCTCCCTCCTCCTCACGGCCGGCTGTGCTGCCGCATAGGCCTCACCGCCCGACCGTACACCCATCGCTGGCCTAGCCATCCCTCTACTCACCCACACCTGCTGTTATTCTCCGGTAACTGCAGACGAACCAGTAAACCCTCATACAGTCGTACTCCCCTCTCCGTGGGAAACAACTGCCGAGTCTTCCCTACTTCCGTGTCGTCCCCTTCCTAGGCCTCGCCGTCATCCACCGCCCTGGTGCTCTTGGAGCGGCGAGGTCAACGTGGTCAAGGAACGACTTCCATCGGACATGGACTGTACGTGGAGAGGCTGACAGCTGGGTCCATGGCTGCAGCAAGGAAGTGCCTCCTTATTACGCGGAAAATAATGATTCCTCCACCTGACAGCTGGGATCCACTGGACGGGCCACTGTATTTCGCAAAAAAAAAACGTTTCCCCCTGACTGCTGGGACCAACCAGTTACATCTTCGCACGCAAGGAAGTGCGTCCGAGCAAAAAAACGATTCGTCCCCTGACAGCTGGGACCCACCAGCTACATCTTCGCAGGCAAGGAAGTGCCTGACAGTCGGGACCCACCTGGTCGAAGCGTACGTAGCGTTGTCATTCTGGTCGCGAACATGTACGTACATACTGGTCGATGTAGAGGCGCGCACGTGTCATAGTAGAGGCGCGCACGTAGCATGTACATGTACGTACAGCGGCCAGGGTGCAAGAAAGAAAATACGGCCACGTATGTGTACATACGGGCGGGGTCTCGAACGCCTACTCGCGCATACGTACGGCGAGGGCTCGTGTACATGGCTGGGTCAGAACGGAGAAACAGCGTCGTCGTCGTGTTCATGGGGAGGCAATGGAATGCGTCGTGTTCATGGGAAGGCAACGGAATGCGTCGTGTTCATGGGGAGGCAACGAAATGCGTCGTGTTCATCGGGAGGCAACGGAATGCGTGGGAGCCAACCGGCTGCCTCGGAACGGAATGCGTGGTCGTGTTCATCGGGAGGGCTTGGACGGAACAGGCGATGGAAACGAGGCCTAGCGTACCGCACAACGGAGGAAACGGACCTCCTACGTTCGGAACGGGGTCTTGTAGATCGGGAGGGGTCTGGCGTACCGTAAAACGGAGGAAACAGACCTCCTACGATCGAAACGGGGGTCTTGTTGATCCGGAGTGGTGTGGCATACCGCAAAACAGACGAAAGGACTTGTGTTGGAGCGCTACGGTCGAAACGGGGGTCCTGTTCATCGGGAGGGGTGTGGCGTACCGCAAAACGAGACTCCACGAGATATTGTTCATCTCCACCATCGACCCCCTCCAGCCTCCACGAGCTACTGTTCATCCATCGTCGACCTCCTCTAGCCTCCACCTGCGGCTGTTCATCCACGGGCTATTGTTCATCCAGCCTCCACCGCGCGCTACTCCACCGGCTACTGTTCAACCAGCCCTCTCTACGGGCTCCTGTTCAACCACCCCTCCACGGGCTACTGTTCATCCTGCCCTCCACCGTATACTGTTCATCCAGCCCTCCACGGAGAGGTCCTGTTCATCCAGCCCTCCACAGGGTCCTGTTAATCCAGCCCCAACCGGCTCGATCGATCAGGGTCCTGTTCATCCAGAAGCAACACCACGGGGTCCTGTTCATCCACCCCCACAGGGAACAATTCA
>NC_041390.1:20102495-20107882 GCF_002162155.2 Triticum dicoccoides
CAGAGGCAGCATCGATCGGCTTCAGTTAGCAGCAGTAGCGAACGAATCGCTCGATCGGGTTCAGTTAACAGCCATCGATAGATCGCTCGTGTTCAGTAACGCGTCGCCTGCAGTGCAATCGCTCGGGTTCAGTTAGAGCCCAACGCCACGCCTCGCTCGGGTTCAGTTAGAGCCAACGCCTCACACACGCGCGCGTACGTGTACGAGAGAAACGCGCATCGCTCGGCCCCCGACCTCCCACCGTAACCGGGAACTCCTCGAAATTTTCCTCCCCCTCGCTTCTGCCACGGTTTTTTACGTCATGAATGGCCAAAGAATGTCATGCAGCTGCGTCTCCGGCCCGCCCAGGACGAAAAGCCCATTTTCTGTCATGATTTTTTGTCATAGAAGTAGAAGCCCACCACATCTATGATGATACCGGGTTTTGTCACAATTATCGTCATAGAAGTGTTATATGTATGAAAGAAAAAAAATTCGTTCGGCCCAAAATGTCACGGATGTGTTTTTTTTGTAGTGTGGTCAAGAGGTCGTTGAGGTTCTTATCGCCTTGTATGCAAGATGCAAGACCTTTCTCAAGTTGCACCTTTAGCTTAGCGTTCTCCTCAACAAGATGCACATGCTCACAACACGGGTTAGTAGCATTTGCATTATTAATTAACATCATACAAGGAAAAGTGGCCTTTTCCTTGGTTAGCTTTACTTGAAGATGATCATGAGACTCCTTGAGGCTAGCATGAGCACCCTTCAAGACTTTGTGAGCCTTGTCAAGCAGATTAAACTCCTCTTTGAGTCTAGCAAGATCAACCTCAAGTTCGGCCTTTTCGGAGTTTAGCACACGAGAAACAATGAGAACATGATCAAAATCTTTCTTTAACTTAGCATGATCAGTGTTGTGTGACTCCTCAAGAGCCAAACGAAGACCACACTCTTCCTCAAGAGCATTGGAAAGATCCGAGATCTCATCAGCATAGTCACGACTATGCCCCTCCATCTTGGAGATAGTATCTTCATGAGACTCGATCATGTCATTGGCTTCACCGAGTTGTTCCAAGAGAGCAATAAAATGCTTCTTGGATTTACCCTTGAGTTGACTCATAAAGGACTCAAGCTAATTTTCCTCCACATTAGATCCCCCACATTCATCAATGCAATCCATCAAGGAAGGTTTATTAATGATGGTAGTTTTGATGTTGGGAGTTACCTTGTTGGTGGCTTTAGCCATGAGATAGTTGGAGGTGATGTTCTCATTGGGTGAGTCGAAGAGAGATACTCGTGGAGTTTTTGCAATGGCAACGGATGCCATGGCCACGGACTCACCATCTTAATCATCATCATCATCCTCACGGTACTCTTCTTGAACCACCAACACCTTGTGAGGGATTTCTTGGGGAAGTTGTTCTTGTTGGGGAAAGACTTGGCTTTGTCCTTTTGAATGAGCTTGCCACCATTGTCTTCCCTCTTCTCATACGGGCACTCCGCAACAAAGTGACTCACGTTGCCACAATTGTAGCAAGTCCTTACACGTTGCTTGCTATTCGTGCCACTTGAGTTGTTCTTGTTGAAGTTTGGCCTTGAGTTTTTCTTACTCCAAAATTGCCTTGAAGCAAGTGCCATGTGTTCATGATAGGCATACTTTGTATCTTCGGGGTTGCTTTCCTATTATTCTTCCTCTTCACCGCAAACCTTGGCCTTTAATGCAAGGTTGGGCTTCTTTGCCCTTTGAGAGTGAAGCAGCGCATTGTCGGCGGTCTTGTCCAAGATGTTCATAGCCACAAACTCATCCAACACTTCACTTGAGGTCAAAGTGTGGAAGTCCGGCCTTTGACGAATGAAGGAGGACATGGCCTTGTGGTAAGGCATCATTGCCTTGAGGAATGTGCTCTTGATCCAATTGTCATCCATGTCCTTGCTCCCGTGATCTCGGAGTGAGACTGCGAGTTTGGTTACTCTTGGATAAAGCTCACGGGGTTCTTCATCTTCTTTCATAGCAAACTCATCGGCTTCATCTTGCACTACTTCATAGACAACACAAAGCCATGCATCTTTGGCCAAGGCGAAGAGCCGAAGATGAGGAGGATCTTCGGGTGGAATTGCATCTTGTATGATGAAGAGAGCATTCTCATTGAATTGATTATCCGCGGCTTCTCGAAGAGTGAAGTTCTTGGATCATGCGGATGGAAACCTTCTTCAATGATTCCCCAAAGATTCGTGTTCACATGATTTAAATGACTCTTAAAGCGGTAAACCCAAGAATCAAAGTCCTCATTTTTCACAATCTTAGGGGGAGGACCGGCATGATTCAAATGAGTGGAAGGAATCGGTCCACCATAGACAAGTGGTGGTTCCACATGAGCAAAGATGCCGGTGCCATTTTTACCACTAGAAGAAGGAGCCTTTTCACTACTAGCTTCCCCCTTGTCGGAGATAGCATCCGTCACCTTGTCGGTGGGATCACCCACTTTCAACGGTGCGGTGGATAGTTTAAGCCCTTCAAGGAATTTAGTAAACATGCTTTTAACCTCGGTCGTCATGGAGGTTTTCAATGTCTCCAAGGCCACATTGAACTCCCCACGAGAGATCGAGGTCCCCCCATCGCCCGTAGATGAGATTGGATTCACACCGGAGTGTTCCTCCACACCGTCTACGGTATCAACCATACTCTTTGGACGGTAAAGTCCTTAATAAAGAGACGAGGCTCTGATACCAAGTGAAAGGATCGATATGGTTGACTAGAGGGGGGGTGAATAGGCAACTAACAATTTTTAGCTTTTCTTTAACAATTTAAACTTTGCATCAAAGTAGGTTGTCTAGATATGCAACTAGGTGAGCAACCTATATGATGCAACAAAGATAGGAACACAAGCAAGCAAGAGACATAACACAAATAAGCTTGCACAAGTAAAGGCACGAGATAACCAAGAGTGGAGCCGGTGGAGACGAGGATGTGTTACTGAAGTTCCTTCCCTTTGAAGGGAAGTACGTCTCCGTTGGAGCGGTGTGGAGGCACAATGCTCCCCAAGAAGCCACTAGGGCCACCGTATTCTCCTCACGCCCTCACACAATGCGAGATGTCGTGATTCCACTATTGGTTCCCTTGTAGGCGGCGACCGAACCTTTACAAACAAGGTTGGGGCAATCTCCACAACTCCATTGGAGGCTCCCAACGACACCATGAAGCTTCGCCAAAATGGACTATGGCTCCGCGGTGACCTCAACCGTCTAGGGTGCTCAAACACCCAAGAGTAATAAGATCCGCAAGGGATTAGTGGGGGGAATCAAATTTCTCTTGGTGGAAGTGTAGATCGGGGCCTTCTCAACCACTCCCGAGCAAATCAGCAAGTTTGATTGGCTAGGGAGTGAGATCGGGAAAAAATGGAGCTTAGAGCAACAATGGAGCTTAGGGTTGAAAGAGGTAGTCAACACGAGGAAGAAGACACCCCTTATATAGCTAAGGAAGAAAATCCAACCGTTATCCTCCTACCCGCCCGCGACCAACGGTACTACCGCTCCAGAACAGTGGTACTACAGCTGGGCCACGCGGTACTACCGTGAGGAGCCACGGTACTATTGCAGCAGCAGCAGTAGCTAGGGCAGACCTTAAGCACATGGGCTGAGGACGGTACTTCCGCAGACGCGGTACTACCGTTCCCCCTTGCGGTACTACCACAAGGCAAGGAACCCCATGCCTGGGAAGAGCGTGGATAACAGAACATCCATGCCTACTTCCGCTAGAAAACGGACGTAGAAAAAATCCGACACAGTACTACCGCAGAGGAGCGGCACTACCGCCTGGCAGCTGAGCCAGGCCGCGCACGGTACTACCGCCCAAGGGATGCGGTACTACCGCGGTAGCGCGGATGTAAAAAATTACATCCGCCCCTACTACCACGAGGGAGCGGTACTTGGCCTGGGGGGGCATGGTACTACGGCTCCAGAGGAGCGGTACTACCGTGGGCACCCGCGGTACTACCGCTGGTGCCTACGGTACTACCGCTCACTAAGGAGCAGTACTACCGCAAGCCAACACAGCAGCCAGAACAAGGTAAAGAGATAAAAGCGGAGGATGCTCCAAGGTGCAGGGGAAAGGAGGGGACTAGGAAGAAACGTGTACGTGATGATTCCACCCGAACCTTTCCGACGCGGACCCCCTCTTAATAGTACGGCTTTCCTACGACTCAAATCCACCAAAAAGAAACGTAGAAAAACGCCGTCTTCAATAGTGTTCGAGGGACACCAAACCGTCTTGTGCCTAGCGAAGAAACACGATTAGTCCGCAAACGCATTGTCATCAATCACCAAAACACCTTAGGGATAAATATGCCCTTACAACCTGCATGGAAGCAATATAGAAGAACCTGACCTTGTACTTTGTAATCTAATTGTAATAAGACTTTGTACGATTATTTGTTTTATGGTGCGAAAGGTTTTATATTCGCTGTTACGATTGGATGATTAAGGCCGAGAGCAATTCTCGCTCTACTTATATGCTGTGTTGATAGTTCTTGAATGATGGAATTCTTTTGTTTAAGTTTGGTGCATTATTTCATGGTTGATTGTTGTACACTATATGGTAGATACATTTCCGTTGATAACAAGTTCTTTTTTAGGACACATGAATTATTATTTTGTGCAAATGATGCTCCAAATCCACTTAATTATTTTGTAAATGTGTATGATGGTCCTGAAATCTTGGCTGAATTGTGTCAAAAAATTTCTTTGAATATCTCATATTTGTGGTGGTATCCTTACCATCTCGGATAGGAGATAACCGCATTACCTCGGACCTACTCTACCAAACGAAATCACAACCCACATGTTTGGACCGATACAACCTGCCAAACAAGCTCTTGGCTCAACATGTCTCATCCCATACATTCTACCAAACACAATGGAATTTTATGCATATTCTGCATATATATATTCAATATGTATCAGGGGAGAACAACCATGCCAGTATAAAACTAGCTACGGATCGTCATCAAACATCGGTCACTAACCTTTATATCAACTTTTCAAATGAGGCTCGGAAATTTGGTAGTATATTTTATACCTATATAATTTAGACTACTATTTTTTAAATAGCTAGCATCTTAAATACATGTATATCGGCCCTTTTTAGAAGTAACATTCTACCTACACAACTCATTCTTGAGATAAACAATTGTACATGTCAACACATCACTGGTAGAAAAAGGGCCATTTATCCCAGTTTCAGAGGCCCATTTGTCCCGGTTTTGGAACTGGGACTAAAGCCCAATACCTTTAGTCCTGGTTCGCTTATGAACCGGGATAGATGGGGCTCCACGTGGCCGCTGCGGCTTGTCCAGACAGGAGGGACTTTAGTAACACCAACCGGGACCAAAAAGCATTCACGCGTCAGCAATTCA
>NC_041390.1:20108152-20124052 GCF_002162155.2 Triticum dicoccoides
GGGTTTCATATATTGTGTTAGTTAGCTAATAGAGAGAAGTGACCTCTCTTATCTCCGTGCTTGGTCGACGCTACGTACTATACGTATAGAGAGAACTCGCAACACGCTAGCTAGTAAGCAAATGAAGGAAACTATTAAGTACACAAGATCGTCATGAACATATACAGATAGAAGTGATCGGCCTCCTCCTTCTATGAGAGATTGGTCGAACAACAAGTTTTCGTATATCTATCTGGCACTACTAGCTACATATATACAATATAAGATCTCTTAGAATCCCTAACATCTGAAGTCAAGTTCCATATGTCTTGTAGGCCACAAATGCGGGCCAGTGATCTCTTATCTTCTCAAATCGGCCGGTGAATTTTGGAGTCTTCCCTTTTGTCGACATACGTTGATTTCAACTCATTCTTCCACCTCCTGAATAGATCTGCCATCTTCTTAATAGCATGAGCCTTGACCAATGGCTCTATAACTGGCTTATCCGGATCCTCCTCTGGTGTTAGGGTGAAATTTGCCTTCAGTGCGGTCCAAAGATCATCTTTCTGTCTATCATGGACATAAGGAAGTTGAGAGTCTTCGTTCTTAGTCCTATTCGATTGGTGGATGCTGACCATGATCATGTCCCTAATAAGAACCCCGCACTGAGCAGAAAATGCTTCCTTGGTCTGGCTGAGTTCAATCGGTTGGCCATCGCCCACGATTGCTGTGATCGTGAACCTTTCATCCTGACGCAACCTTTTCTTCGGGCCTCGTCTCGTTACCGAAGTTTGGCTCGATCCGGAGGGCTAGAAAAGAAGAAGGAAGGGTTAATATGTGTACATACCAAAACAATTAATGTATCAATTAGCTAGTCAGCACAGGCTTAATTAATATATATACCTCACCGAAATTTGCAACAGCTCCCTCCTCCGTTCGGTCACCGGAGCCGTCATTACGGTCTCCTTCTTCCACCGGCATTCAGTCACCGGAGCCATCATGATCATGTCCTTCCTCCTCCATTGTTCGATCACCGGAGCCTGCTTCACCCTCTCCTCCCAGACCATCGGTGTCGTTGAGATACGTCATGACATCCCCTCAGCCGAGGATTATGTCCCCCAACAACTGTTCTGCTTCCAAGCCTCGGTGCTCCATAGTTTCTGCAAATATTACAACATGGCAATTAATGTAAAAACATGACAGATGGATATATTAGTGGCAAATCGTAGACCTAGCTAGATAATCACAAAAAGGAATATTAATTAGTGGCCTCGACGCTTCTACGGTTAGGGCTGGCCTTGACAACGCTTCTAAGGTTTGGGGTGGCCTCGACAACACTTCTAGGGTTTGGGGTGGCCTCGATGCTTCTAGGGTTTGGGGTGGCCTCGCGGCAACGCTTCTAGGGTTTGGGCCGGACCGCCTGTCTCATGAATGTTCGACGTCCAGAACGACAAGGGATTTAACAAAATGGCGCCATTCGGGATGTGCAGAAAATGGTTCCTATTTTTCCCGATCTCCCCTTCTATATGTCACGTTGTCTAGTATCAAAGGATTCAATAAAATCATGGCTATATCATTAGCCGGGAGTAACAGGCGCATGATGGTATGTCACGTTTTACTGTGCAGTTTTTTTAAAGACAGTCGATTCACAAGCAAGGACAAATGAAAATATAATGACCTGCAGTAGTATGGTACTCTCAAATATACTGAAACTTCACTACTTTGTGTGGTTGAGATCGCCCATCTACATGGAACACTTTCCCTACCCATAAGAGGATCTCATGACAGGCGGGAGCTTGTCCTTTTCCTTTCTAAGACCCCATTTTCATCAAGACTATATCAGGCCTTCAGGCGCATATATATGCATGCTAGTATGTAATGCAGCTTGCCATTAATGTTTGGCCAACACCGCCTGCACTTACTTTCTGTCCATAAAAGGTTGGGTTCACAGTCTAGTAGAAACGTTGCAACCATCTTCTCTGTTGCCAGGGAACCATGACCACCAACTAGAGTAGTTTTGTTTTTCACTTGCATTGGAATTGGATGGATTGATCTGTTTTTCCTGTTTCATTTGCCATGGAGGGGTGTACTAGCTAAGATTGGGATGCATTGGGAATTTGGGCTAGAGGTCGACCTGAGGTACTTGGTAGCGCAGAAGGAGTTCAGCCTGATAGTGCATCAATCCTGGGGATATTTCTATACAGAAATTTTACTGAGAAAGCGTTCAGTTCGGATTCAATATAATCTTAGCACCGCCGTGTTTGTGTTGTACGTTCAGTTCGTGCATCCATGCACGTACAATCATGGCATGAGTTTGTTTGAGCGCCCCAATACACACGTGGAGGGCCTGATTGACCATTCAATTGAGGAACAAGGCACAACTGACGAAGGAGGCCCGGCTGCCAGGCCAGGGGCGGAGCCAGGATTTAAACATGAGGGGGGCGAGACAGATAATAATCATTCCAAATTATACACCACGCAAGAATATAGTCTCAACAGTAGAATTGATATGAGTGCATGACAACGTATGTTTAGAAATAAAAAAAATTACATATCTATCAACTGAAATTCTGCTCTACGAGTACCATCGTCGAAAATGTGGATAATCTCATCAGATGTGACTTTTGCAGCTGTATCCTTTCCAATGTAGACAATCATGTAATGTTGAAGAAATTCATCACCCATTTTGCCTCGAAGACGTGTCTTCACTAGTTTCATAGCAGAAAAGGCTCGCTCGGTGGTTGTTGTTGAAACTGGAAGAGTAATAACCAACCGCAATAGTCTATCAACCATGGAGTAGTCCTGAACTTTACCAGTTTTGAATAAACCAACAGTCAAGTCAGCAAGTGAATGCAAGCATTTTAGGTCTGGATGTGAGCGAACATCCATTCTGAAATGGATAAGTTTAGACTCTAACCGAGCCAAGTCTTGGTTAGAAAGATCAGCAGGATAAAACTTTTCTGCTAGAGTGCATATCTTTGTCACATCAAATGTGTCATGCAGTGGCTTCAAGGATACACAATGCCTCAATAGCTCAGTGCTTTGAATGCTGAACCGGTCATTTAGCTCGACCAACTGTTGATCTATGGCAACATTGAATACATCTGCTTTATAGTGGTGAAGTGTTGTGGTGTTGTCATGCTTGTTTCGAGATTTAGTCATATCAACATACCTACAAATGGCAACATATATTAGATTAAAATACTTGTGATGATTAATATTCCAATCTAGATATAGGAAAAGAGACATACTTGGAACTAAAATCGGGGATGTCAATATCATGCTTCAGACAAAAAGATTTAACATCTTTTAGAAGTGGTTCCCAACCATCTTCTCTTAGTTCAGCAAGTAGAAACTTTGTGTTTGCAACACAATCTAATGCGTTTAAAATATCCAGAGACTTCCTTTGGAGCATTTGACATAAAACATCTGTGATCTTCATAATTTTCTCCATGAGGTGCATAATGAATACAAAATCAAAAGAGATAATCATCTTTAGGGCGCCCACTGCATCTCCACGGGAATATCTTGTGACTGAACGATCATTTGCTACACTTCGTAGAACTGCAATAGTAGCAGCAAACATCTTCTTCAAGCTATTAATTGACTTGAAGTGAGAACTCCACCTCATGTCTCCCGGCCTCTGTAAAGAGCCTATTTGATTTGCCCCTTTTCCCGTATCAAGCTCACCAAATTCAACGCCACGTGCAATTTCAGCAGCTTGATTAGCTAATAACTCATCATTCCGTTTAGACATTTATCACAAAATTTGCATGCTGAAAAAAATTATCCACCTCGTGTACCTCTCGTGATGCTGCAACAAGATCCAATTGGAGCAGATGAGCCATGTAGTGCACATAATAAGCATAAGGGCACTCATTTAATATTAGAGCTTTCAAACCATTCCATTCCCCTCGCATGTTACTTGCGCCGTCGTATCCTTGACCTCTAATATCTTGTACATTCAGCTTATTATCTTCTAAGACAATACAAATTGCCTCCTTGAGAGTCAATGCAGCAGTGTCACTAACATGTATGATGTCAAGGAAGCGCTCATCTATGTACCCTTCTTTATTAGCAAACCGAATGACCAGTGCCATCTGCTCCTTTTTAGATTCATCTCTAGACTCGTCCACCATTATACAAAATTTGCTATTGCCAATTTCTTCTCTAATACTTTTCTGCACTTTCCTGGAAAGTAAACCAAGGATTTCTTGCTGAACGGGGTGTGAGGTGTACTTGGCATTTTGTGGAGCATTTTCCAAGACAACATCTCTGACATCCTTGTTATAATCAGCCAAAATCTTTACCAACTCAAGAAAATTACCCTGGTTTAGGGATCCTGGAGATTCATCATAGCCTATAAATGGACAAGCTTGGAATGTTAACCACCTAATGAAATAACAGACAAAGGACATGTTAGTCTTACATAAATACAAAATATACTAGGTTAATTATTGAAACAAATAAACTTAGTCTTACCTAATGGAATCAATTGTGACTTTAAGTCTTAACCTTGCAGCTGCAACCTTTTTTGTACATACTTGTACCATCGCCTTGTCAATATGGTTCAATCTATTTTTCAGATTTTCATAACAGCGGGCTGAATAGCTATGAGCTGAGTTGGAATCTTTGCCCATGTGGGTTATAAAAGCACAATCTTTGCCATCATTCCCCTTTCTCCAGTTTATAAATCCATCCACTGTGAATGCACTTGAACCACACTTTCCAGTTGGCTTTTTCGTAAAGAGGAAACAATAGAAGCAGTATACACGATGTGTGTCAAGTGAATACTCTAGCCAAGGCCAATCAGTGAAATAACTATACTGGAATCGGCGACAGTTTTTTGTTGGCCCATTATATGGATACTGTTTCATGTATGGATGAAAAGCGCCCTTAGAAACATAGAATCGACGTGCTTCATCCTGCTTATCAGGATGGAGTTCCCAAATCTGTTGGCGTGTACCAGGATCCCTCACATATTTTGTGCTTCTAGTTCTACCTTCTTCTATAGTTTCTAGTGGTGCCACAATATTTTGATCATCAGTTTGCATATCAACTAGATTGGGGCTGGAAGTATCATCTACAACAGGTTGCTCCTCCGGTGGATTTGCATTTTCAGTTGCATTAGAGCTAGAAGCAATAGGCTTGAAAAACGAATCTATTGTTGCTGTACTCTTCCTCTTCATCCTTCAGTCATTGGAACATTAAACAAGGAGTGGCATTAGAAAACTATTATGCTACCTTATCAAAGCAGTAAATTAAACTATTATCTTTGTAGAAATTGCGCTAATTCACCAAGATTAACAGTGATTCAGTGACGTACCTTGATTCCGAGCTGAAGTTGATCTGTTGATGTATGTATGATGCCGATGAAGTACACAAGTAGTTTTTGTCTTTTGATTGAAATCGCATGCACTGGAGTGTTGGACCACTGCCCTGGGCGACGGCGGCAAAAGCAGCAAGACTGCAAGAGCCGACCGTGAACGAGCGATGGGCGGCGGCGGCGCAGGGAGGTACAGAACCAGAAGACATGATCGCACGAACGAAATTACCAGGAGGATAAGGGTAGATCGATAGCAGGTAATCTCTTTTTTCTGATATACGTACATCTAGCAATCGAGGCTCGGTTGATGGTTCCACGTTGGGCCTTGGGCAGTTGGGCACTTGGGCTAGAAAGTTTTCATGTCCAACAACAAAAAGATCAGAAGCGGCATGTACACGTAACACCTATACGTAGAAAATACTGGTAATACTAGTACCTACTAACGATTATGATTAATAGTTCGAAAAAACTTATATTATTATGTGTTCTACTCTTTACTATACACATTGTAAATTTTAGGTATATATCTTTCAAATACAATTTTTTATACAGGTTTAAGATCTTTCAAATACAAGATTAATATTTTTTAATACATGGTGAACATTTTTTAGTACACGGTAAACATTGTATTTGCTGAATTAATGCTCCAGCAAACTCATCCAAAAGTCCGAACTAATGGAGAGAGACAGGCAATATATTTCAACACTCCCCCTCACGTCTAGGATATTTTAGTCCTTAGACGTGGCATCAATGTAAGCCGCACAATCGTTTTTCCAATATTGCGTTGGCAGGGTCTTGAACTCAAGACCTCTTGACTCTCATACCATATTGAATTAATGCACTCGCCAACTCATCCAAAACTCTGAACTGATGGAGAGAGGCGGATAATATATTTCAATGTTATTAATAAAAAACCCATGTTTTACCACACAATATACAATTTTCGTATACGTCCGAAAAAAATATATACATATTTAACAGATTTAAATACAAAATTGTATTTTTGAAAATATGTTTTTTTCAATGTGTAATTTTATTCTAATGTACGATTTACATTTTTCATAAACACTAAAAACATTCTTTTATACACATTGACCTTTTTTAAATACGTGATGAAATCTTTTTTTGTGTATTTTCATATATATGACAAACTTGTTTCCTAAACTCATTTAATATTCTTAAAATGCTTTACTAACAAATTTCAAATACTTCATTAAGAATTTTTTTCCAAATGCTTGATGATTTTTTAAATATAACTAATTTTTTGTTTTATTTGCAATATATAGACTAAATTATAACAATAAAGCAAAAATTAAAACGATAAACTGAAAAAAATGAAGTTGCGGCATGTGGCCTCACGCGCATCTGGGCTGGCTAATATCGTCCTCGCCTTCACACGAGACTTACCTATGTTTCGCTATAAGGGAGATATAGAGGGGCCTTCTCCCTTCATACCAGATGGGCTGGCTCAGGCGTGCAGCCTCATTGCACCTCAGATCACTGCTTCGTTATCACTGAATTCAGACACACCACACATACACGCATCGTTCGACAGGGACCAAACAGTTTCGGAATAAAACGTTTGGCAGTCCCATCAAGATTATGATCAGCTCATCACGGACACGTGGAAGAAACAGGTCAGAGTCCCAGGTCTGCAGGGCATCGCTGATTCTCTGGTTGCCCTCCAGCGGCAACTAGAGCCGTGGGGAGCGCGCGAGTTCGGCAGCTTGTCGAGATCTGTGCGCAAACTACAGTCATGTCTAGACAGATTGCGACAGTGTTCTGTCAGTCGAGGGCCCTCAGAAGACGAGAAGAGCATCATGAAACAACTTCGGGAAGCTCTTCGTTTGGAGGAAATTTGGATGCGGCAACGATCTCGAGTGCCATGGCTGCGAGAAGGCGACCGCAATACGGCTTACTTCCAAGCACAAGCACGACAACGAAAACAAACAAACAGAATTGCGAATCTCACAAGGACCAATGGCTCGGTTTGTGCAAGTGAAGAGGAGGTTAAAGCAGAAATTAATGCATTCTATCAAGCTTTGTATATGACACAGGGTGCCAATAATATGGATGTGTTATTATCGCATGTACCATCCCGGGTCACACCGGAGATGAATGAACCCCTGTGTAAACCTATGGAACCATCCAAGGTCCAGCAAGCCCTATTCCAAATGGCACCTTCCAAGGCGCCAGGGGTGGACGGGCTTACGGCAGGCTTTTTCTAGCGCCACGGGAAGTTACTGCAACACGAAGTTACGGAGGCGGTGCTGGCTTTTCTCAATGGAGGTGAATTACCAACGGGGTTCAACGACACTTTCATCACCTTGATCCCTAAGGTATGTCACCCCCAAAGCATCTCACAATATCGTCCGATTGCGCTTTGTCCAGTACTTTATAAAGTGGCAGTCAAAGTGATAGTACACCGGTTGAGGAGCTGTATGGACGACATTGTTAATGAGGAACAAAGTGCTTTCGCTCCTAGGCATTTGATCACGAATAACGTGCTAGTTGCGTTTGAAAGTGTTCACACCATCAGAAGGCGAAAGAAAGGAAAGAACTACACCTGTGCTGTTAAGTTGGACATGATGAAAGCTTACGACAGGGTAGAATGGCATTTTCTGGAGGCTATGCTATTGAAGCTTGGCTTCCATGCAAATCTGGTGAGGTTGATTATGAAGGGTGTTACTTCTGTTCGGTTCTGTGTATGTGTCAATGGGGAGTTACAACCATACTTCAGCCCTTCCCGAGGGTTGCCGCAGGGATGTCCAGCTTCGCCACACTTATTTCTCCTGTGTGCAGAAGGGCTCTCATCCTTACTGAACAATTATGGTCAGTATATTGATCGCGTAATAAGAGTAAACTTCAAGGCTCCTTGGGTGAATCACCTCTTGTTCGCAGATGACTGTCTCATCTTCATCAAGGCGAGTGCACAAAGTGCAGCAAGACTAAATGACATTCTTGAGATTTACGGTGAAGCTTCTGGACAGTGTGTAAACAGAAGCAAGAGCGCAATTTATTTCAGTCCCAGCACTCTAGCAAATCTCAGGTAAACTTTGAAACAACTCCTTCGAGTAGAAGTTGAGGCTTTTTCAGAAACGTATCTTGGTCTACCCACAGCTGCATGCAAGATTAACATTGGCACTTTTGAGCATCTGGTTGACCGGGCGCGAGGCAAGATGAATGGTTGGTCAGAGCGGCTGTTTTCTTGTGCCGGATGGGAGACACTCATAAAATCTATCGTGCAAGCGATCCCAACCTTTAGCATGAGCTGTTTTCTCTTGACCAAAAAAGTATGCACAAGCTTGATTTCGAGCATGGCGAAGTACTGGTGGGGGAGTTCACTGGATCGCCGATCTTTACATTGGATTGCTTGGGACAAGCTGGCTACACCCAAACCTAATGGGGGAATGGGTTTTCATGACATGCGGATATTTAACTTGGCTCTATTAGGGAAACACGGATGGAGATTCATGACTAATCCTACGTCCTTTTGCACCAAGGTTATGAAAGGTAGATACTTTCCCAACTCTGGTTTCATGCAAGCTACTGCTCCAAAATCTTCTTCAGCTGTCTCGAGAGCGATAGTGGCAGGACGGAAAGCACTAAATGCAGGGCTTGTGAAGCGAGTTGGTGATGATACTTCTATTCGGGTGTGGGAGGACAAGTGGATACCTTCCACCAACACCATGACTCCCTTACTACGGCCAGACAACACGATAGTTCATACTGTGAATGACTTAATTGATACATCAAACTGGTCATGGCGCAGGGATCTGGTTCGCAAAACTTCCATTGCTCCTGACGCCGAGGCCATCCTAAACATACCCTTGCGGCGAGGAGGAGGAGATGACTTCCTAGCCTGGGCACATGAGAAGCCTAGGTTTTGGACAAAAAATATCCAAAAATATTTTGCTTGCATCTCATGGAGGCATATGTTTACTTCCATGAGAGGTACAGGTTTGCTTCTGCGAGTGTGCCTTCCCGAAAGAGAGAAAAAACATTTTTTTTTCTTTCGTGAGAGGCAGACATTTGTTTCTCCTGGAAGCACACTTTATCTTCCGTGACAGGCATAGCTATGCCTCTCAGAAAGGATAAAGAACTTTTTTTGCGAGAGGCACAGGTTTGCTTCCGCGAGATGCATAGCTATTCCTCATGGAAAGGAAAAAAACCTTTATTTTTCTTCCTCGTGAGAGACCGATTTTCTTCGCATGTAGGCATTGATTTGCTTGCACGTGAGGCACACCTGTGCATCTCATAAATGGAAAAAAGTGAGGGGTGGGGGAATCGTGCTTCCGGCTTTGTTTTGTTTTCTTTTGGTTTTTTCATGAATAAAAGGTTGTTCAAAACCTATTAACATGGGATCTAGTTTCAAAGATCTTGACATGGGAAATCCAACGGTGTAAACATGTCAAGATAAAACATTATGAATAGAATCTATAAAAATGGTAAAACTCCCAGGTTTCGGCAAGTGGCCCACATATAGTGCACAACTTGCCGCAATCTGAAAAGGTGGGAGTGAACTTTGCAAGAAATACCCTTTAATTAGTGAATTTTTCACGTTAAGGAAACATTTGTTTTTCCTATTGATGGCAATTTTTTCAAAAGATAACCGCTAATTGGGCTCCTGGGCCAATAGGGGGGTCTATGTGGAGTCATACTGAAGCCAACGCTCTAGGGAGAGTGTTTCGTTAGTTACTTCGATCCTCCCCCAACGAATGAATAGTTCGCACTAGTGCAGAACCGGGCTATTGCACCGGTTTGTAAGGGCCTTTAGTGCCGGTTCTGTAACTGGCATTAAAAGGTGGGGACTAAAGGTCTCCCCCTTTAGTACCGGTTCAGCACGAACCGCCACTAAAGTGCCACCATGTGGCACATTTCAGGGCCGGATGCGGGGAGACCTTTAGTACCGGTTGGTACCACCAACCGGTACTAAATGTTTGTGGTGGTTTTGGTTTTATTTTTTGTTTTTCCTTTAATTTTATGTATTCAATTTAATTTAGAGATTGTTTTTACATTATAATGAGTTGTTAAATCATTAGGTGAAAGTACCGCAGATCAAGTATATATATGCCATATCCATATTACTTGATCACCGAGTGATCAAGTAATATGAATATGACATATACTTGATCACTTAGCTAGCTCCATGCATCCAGTTGAAACTAATCTGCGGTTTCTTTCATAAATGAAATAATTACTCATCATCATTATATTAATATAAAAACCCTTGCATCATATCATCACCAACAACAGTATACTAGCTAGCTAAAAATCATCATATATAGTCGTCATTACCACTATTTAATCATCATAGCCGTTACTGCTATATAATCACCACCAACACTAGCTTAAAGAAGAAACATTCACTTTACTAGAAGCAAATATATGATCGAGTTCAACACATGGTCATGAGATTAAGCTCAGGATCGATGAAGAACACGGACATGAGAGGACAAGTACTAAGAGCATGCTAATCACTCCTGCTGCTCTCTCTCAGGTAAAATATCATACAACATGTATAGCTCTCCTAAACGTGGGATGCACTTCTATTTGCCGCCCCTAGTACTTCTCTGCGATCCTTCACAATTTTGCTCCAGTCTTTCACTATTAAGCATTCCTCGGTTATAGAAATCCTGAATGCACTCATGTGCAATGTAGGATATCTTGGCCGTAAGCTAACCATTAACATGCGACCTTTAGTATCGATCCACTGAGGCACAACTGTCATCGCGAGTCCCTGTTGTAGAACATCGCGTATAGTAACATTACTTAGCAATGAAGTTTAGCTTGAAAAATAATGTGTGCAAAAGATGCACTGAGGACAAATAGTAAAAATCTAACCATCTTTCCTAAATAGATGTGACTGTAGTTCAATACGATCACTATTGGTCGCACGTTTTGAGTACTAAGATTTTCAAATTGAGGAAAATAATTTATCTTGACATAATCAAGATCCTCAAGCCATGAAACATAATGACTTATCTCCTCGCAGTTTAGTTCAGCCCCGGGACAGTGGACGGTACTGTCTACCAAGCGTCGGATATGTTTGCTGGAATGGAAATAAGCTGTCAATAGAAATTAGTTGTCAATTATTTTTGAATAAACAATATCGAAGACATAAATATGATTGAGAAACTCACATAATGGTAGTACTGGGGACGTCTGCACATCGAACCAAATGTCTCTATTACCTTCAATATCATCTTTGGGACGAATATCAAAGGTGATAGACATATCAGGCTCAAATGCATAAGCCTTTTATAGTGCCTACCAAGTTTTGCATTACAAATAGGTGTAGGTGTCTGCATTGTATAATTTGACGTTGAAGGTATAACCATGCTCGGTCTTCAAGTAAACTCTCTTTACCTCCATAGTTTTGTTAGGACTGAAACCTATCTTATCCAAGACAAAAATTCTTGCATGGCAGGGGATACACTAGTAGAATAGTGAAAATTTAAAGTTATAAGTTGAAGCAAATGAAGCATAAGTCATGCTTAATTACGAAAAAAGACTTGTCGTTGTGACTTACTATATCCATTTCGAAGGTCTCATCCAGCTTGATACTAAAGTGCATATCGTCAACTACGAATTTTTTGTTACACAAGTTGCGCTCGTCTTCATAGCATTCGCACATAACGAAATTGTTTTCGTCAGACGGCATTTCCTATGTTCATAGTTGAAACATTAATTGATAAACACTTACTAGCTAGCTAGTTCTATATTAATTCAACTAATTCAACTAAGCACTTACTAAAAATAAACTAGTTCAATTAATTTTCTTACTAAAAATAAAGAAGGTAGTTCTATATATAGTAAATTTAATATATCTAACATTTGAAATTACTATATATAATTCATCTATAACTATAAAAGTATCAAAACTAACTCATCTAACATTAATATTTAACATTTGACATTAATATCTAACATATATTTCTATCTAATTCATCCAACATTTGACATTAATCTAACATTTATATAAACTAATAAAAGTGTATATATATATAATTAAAAACAAAAAACAAAAAAAAGCATTAACAAAAAAAAGAGAAATTCGTGTGTGTGTGAGGCCGCCGACGCGCGGTCGATCTCTTACAGCGGGGCGACGACCGGGACGGGCTGGGGCGCGGCGACGGTGGCTGGGGCGGCGACGTCGACGACAGGGACGGCCGGGCTGGGGCACGGCGCACAACGGGGGCGGCCGGCAACGACGGTGGAGGGCGGCGATGACGGCGCGGTGGGGCGAGACTGTGACGCCCACGATTCAATCGTACACTAATCATACACGCAAACGTGTACGATCAAGATCAGGGACTCACGAGAAGATATCACAACACAACTCTACAAATAAAATAAGTCATACAAGCATCATATTACAAGCCAGGGGCCTCGAGGGCTCGAATACAAGAGCTCAATCATAGACGAGTCAGCGGAAGCAACAATATCTGAGTACAGATATAAGTTAAACAAGTTTGCCTTAAGAAGGCTAGCACAAACTGGGATACAGATCGAAAGAGGCGCAGGCCTCCTGCCTGGGATCCTCCTAAACTACTCCTGGTCGTCGCCAGCGGGCTGCACGTAGTAGTAGGCACCTCCCGAGTAGTAGTAGTCATCGTCGACGGTGGCATCTGGCTCCTAGGCTCCAACGTCTGGTCGCAGCAATCGGGTATAGAAAAGGGGGAAAAGAGGGAGCAAAGCAACTGTGAGTACTCATCCAAAGCACTCGCAAGCAAGGAGCTACACTACATATCTATGCATTGATATCAAATGGAATGAGGGTATCATACGTGGACTGAACTGCAGAATGCTGGAATAAGAGGGGGATAGCTAGTCCTATCGAAGACTACGCTTCTGGCCACCTCCATCTTGCAGCATGTAGAAGAGAGTAGATGATAAGTTCACCAAGTAGCATCGTGTAGCATAACCCTAACAGATGATCCTCCCCTCGTCGCCCTGTGAGAGAGCGACCACCGGTTGTATCTGACACTTGGAAGGGTGTCTTTTATTAAGTATCCGGTTCTAGTTGTCATAAGGTCAAGGTACAACTCCAAGTCGTCATGTTACCAAACATCACGGCTATTCGAATAGATTAACTTCCTTGTAGGGGTGCACCACATAACCCAACACGCTCGATCCCCTTTGTCCAGACACACTTTTCTGGGTCATGCCCGGCCTCGGAAGATCAACATGTCGCAACCCTACCTAGGCACAACAGAGAGGTCAGCACGCCGGTCTAAATCCTATGGCGCAGGGGTCTGGGGCCATCCCCCATTGCACACTTGCATGTTGCGCACGCGGTCGGTGAGCAGACCTGCCTCCCTTATACAAGGGTAGGTGTTCCAGTCCAACCCGGCGCGCGCCGCTCAGTCGCTGACGTCACGAAAGCTTCGGCTGATACCACGACGTCGAGTGCCCATAACTGTCCCCACGTAGATGGTTAGTGCGTATAAGCCAGTGGCCAGACTCAGATCAAATACCAAGATCTCATTAAGCATGTTAAGTATCCGCAAACGCCGACCAGGACCAGGCCCACCTCTCTCCTAGGTGGTCTCAACCTGACCTGTCGCTCCGCCTCAAAGTAACAGTCGGGGGCCGTCGGGAACCCAGGCCCACCTCTACCGGGATGGAGCCACCTGCCCCTTCAGCCCCCATCTCCGAACAGTATCATAAGTAATGCAATAGTATAAGTATATATCATATGCCCGTGATCACCTCCCGAAGTGATCACGGCCCAGTAGTATAGCATGGCAGACGGACAAGAGTGTAGGGCCACTGATGGAACACTAGCATCCTATACTAAGCATTAGGTTTGCATGTAAAGGTAACAACAGTAGTAGCAAGGACAGGCTATGCATCAGGATATGATTAACGGAAAGCAGTAACATGTTACACTACTCTAATGCAAGCAGTAGAGTGAGATTAGGCGATATCTGGTGATCAAGGGGGGGGGGCTTGCCTGGTTGATCAGACAAGAACGAGGGGTCGTCGGTGATGTAGTCGACCACAGGGGCATCAGCATCATCACGGGGTCTACCGAAGAGAAGAGGGGGAAGAAACAGTAAATATATAGCAAGAAAGTGCATAACGGGACAACAGGCAGAGCTAGACGTGTTCTAACGAGGTATGAGGTGATACCGGTGAAGGGGGGAAATATCCGGGAAAGTATTCTCGATGTTTCACGTTTTCGGACAGATGAACCGGAGAGGGAAAGTTGCATGTTTGCTATGCTAGGGATGCGTGGCGGACGAACGGGCAGCGTATCCGGATTCGTCTCCTCGTTCTGAGCAACTTTCATGTACAATGTTTTTTCATCCGAGCTAAGGTTTATTTTATATTAATTTTAAAAGATTTAGTTCATTTTTAGGAGTTATTTAATTATTTAAATTCAACATTATGCAGAATAGTGTTTGCTGACGTCAGCATGACGTCAGCAGTCATCGTTGACCGTTGACCTGGTCAACCTGACATGTGGGTCCAGTGGGACCCACCTGTCATTCTCTGCTAAGCCAAATTAGGGTTTAGGTTAATTAACTAGGATTAATTAGTTTTTTAGTTTAATTAATCAAAATTAATTAAGTTAATTAATTCTTTAACTAATCCTCTAATTAATTAATTTAATTAATAATTTTATTTATTATTTATTTATTTATTTTAATTTCCTTCTTTTTCGTTCTGGGCTGGGCCCAGTGGTCATAGGCACATCGGCCTTACTAGGCATTCGGGCAGGTGGGTGCGGGCGAAGTCGCAGCCCTGCCCGGTAACGCGGCGAGGTCCGAACGGGACCGGAGCGGGCGCATGGGCGCCGGCGCTCGACGCGGCCAGCGGGCGCGAGGGCCACGGCCACGGCGAGGCCAGGAGGCCGGAGCGGTGCATGGAAGAGGCGGCCATCGCGGTGAGGGGCTGCAGCAGAGGGTGCAAGGCGGCGCGGGGTGGCGCACAGGTTGGCTAGGGGCGGTACGACGCAGGGGGTAGCGTGAGGGAGACAACAGCGGGCGGGCGCCGGAGCGCGAAGAGCAGGGTGGTGAGGCGCAGACGGGGTACGCCGTGCGCGGCGCAGTTCAGACGAGCGGAGGGGTCGTGGCCGGGCTGTGCCCAAGGCACGACGGGCGCGCGTGGACTATGGCAGAGGGCTGCACTGGCGAGCGGGGCTCGCGGAGGCGAGGCGCGCGCGCCTGGACGCGGCACGCGGCGAGCGAGAGCAGCGCGGTGAGCAAGGCAGCAGCGGGGAGGCGCGGGCGCGGCGAGTGCGATGCTGGCGTCGGGGGCGAGCGGAGGCCAGGGGCGTGCGAGCGCAAGCGTAGGTCGCCGGGGCAATGCGTGCGCTGGCGCGCACGGGGCGCGACGAGCGTGTGGGGGACAGGGAAGAGAGAGGAGGGGCACGTGCTCACGGTGGTCGTAGGGGAGTGGCAGTGGGTTCGAGGCGGTCCAGGCGGAGGCACTCAGGGTGGCGGCGGCGAGGCGCGGTGAAGACCCGCGCGGAGGGGGTCGGGGAGGTCGTCCGGCGGCGATGAGGCGGGTTGATGAGGCAACAAGGCGTCGAGCGACGCCGGCGACGGGAAAGGGCGATGGGGTGCCGCGGCGGCACCGATCCA
>NC_041390.1:20124599-20127418 GCF_002162155.2 Triticum dicoccoides
TTTATAGTTTCTTTGGTCTTATCTTTTTTGTAAAACATATACTTGGTATCTAATTTAGTAATTCAATTTAGGCCATTGCGACAAAGAGTCTAGTCCTCAAATAATTTAGTTTGACGTTTTATTAATTACAAAAGGTATTTAAACAGTTATTTATAATCTTGTTTTATTCATCTGATAGTATTTAAACATTTTATAAAGGTGTGGTTTCTCCACCATAATTACCTATGCAATATTTGGTTCACTCTGGACATTTTAGTTTCAATATTCGAAATTTTTTATTGTTTGACTTGATTTTGAATTTTGAATTTGAACGGGATTTGAACCAGAGCGAGTTTAGTAACAATAACAGTGGTGATGTGGCATCATTAGTAGAGGGTTACCGTAGCTTAATTATCCGGGCGTCATAGAGACGACGGGGGCAGGCTGCGGTGCCGACGACGTCAACAAGGACGGGGGGGCGCGACGGGGACGGGCCGCGGGCGACGAGGCGGGGACGGGCGACGCGCGCGATCGACGATGTATGACGGGGACGGGCGGGCGCGGCGACGAGGGCAGGGACGGGCGCACGTGACGGAGGCGGCCACAGTGACGACTAATATAATTTTTGATTGTTCCTTGCCAATATTATACAACTTTCATATACTTTTGGCAACTTTTTATACTATTTTTGGGACTAACATATTGATCCAGTGCCCAGTGCCAGTTCCTGTTTGTTGCATGTTTATGCTTCGCAGAATATCCATATCAAACGGAATCCAAATGGGATAAAAACGGATGGAGCTTATTTTTGGAATATTTGGAAAATTCTTAAAGAAAAATGCACGCGAGAGGGTGTCTGAGGTGGCCATGAGGCAGGGGGGCGTGGCTGCCCCCCTAGGTGCGCCCCTGACCCTCGTGGGCCACCCGTAAGGCGGTTGATGCCCTTCTTCGGCCGCAAGAAAGCTAATTTTTGGTAAAAAAATCACGGCGAAGCTTTCGGTCCAATCGGAGTTACCGATCTCCATATATATACGAAATGGTGAAAGGGCGGCAGAAGAGAACGCAGAAACAAAGAGAGACAGAGAGACAGATCCAATCTCGGAGGGGCTCTCACCCCTCCCATGCTATGGAGGCCAAGGACCAGAGGGGAAACCTTTCTCCCATCTAGGGAGGAGGTCAAGGAAGAAGAAGACGAAGGGGCCCCCTCTCCCCTTCTCTTCCGGTGGCGCCGGAACGCTGCCGTGGCCATCATCATCATCACCGCGATCTACATCAACACCTCTGTCATCTTCACCAACATCTTCATCACCTTCCCCCCTCTATCTACAGCGGTCCACTCTCCCGCAACCCGTTGTACCCTCTACTTGAACATGGTGCTTTATGCTTTATATTATTATCCAATGATGTGTTGCCACCCTATGATGTCTGAGTAGATTTTCGTTGTCCTATTGGTGGTTGATGAATTGCTATGATTGATTTAATTTTCTTGTGGTCATGTTGATGTCCATCATATGAGTGCGCGCGTGGATCGCACCATAGGGTGAGTTGTATATTGATAGGACTATGTATTGGAGGGCAAGAGTGACAGAAACTTCAACCTAGCATAGAAATTGATGCATACGGGATTGAAGGGGGAGCAATATATCTTAATGCTATGGTTGGGTTTTACCTTAATGAACGTTAGTATTTGCGGATGCTTGCTAATAGTTCCAATCATAAGTGCATAGAATTCCAAGTCAGGGATGACATGCTAGCAGTGGCCTCTCCCACATAATACGTGCTATCGGTCTAGTAAAGTAGTCAATTGCTTAGGGGCAATTTCGCAACTCCTACCACCACTTTTCCACACTCGCTATATTTACTTTATTGCTTCTTTACTTGCAACATCCCCTACTTTTTATTTACTTGATCTTAATTATCTTGCACACCTATCCAACAACACCTACAAAGTACTTCTAGTTCCATACTTTTTCTAGGTAAAGCGAACATCAAGCATGCGTAGAATTGTATCGGTGGTCGATAGAACTTGAGGGAATATTTGTTCTGCCTTCAGCTTCTCGTTGGGTTCGACACTCTTACTTATCAAAAATTGTTGCGATCCCCTATACTTGTGGGTTATCAAGAGCGCGCGACGGTGACGGCAATGGGCGTGCGACGAAGAAGAAGAAACTAACTTCGTAAGTGCTGTATATATAGGAGCGACCATTAGTACCGGTTGGAGCCACCAACCGATTCTAAAGGTCAAATTTGGCCAGGCCAAGCTGCGGGAAGAGACCCTCTTTAGTACCGTGTGGTGGCTCCAACCGGTACTAAAGACCCCCCTTTAGTACCGGTTGGAGCCACTAACCGGTACTAAAGGGGGTGCGCTCCCTGCAGAAAGTTTAGTCCCACCTCGCCGGGCGAAGGGCAGCCGCACTGGTTTATAAACCTAGCCGCGACTGCTCTATCGAACTCCTCTGTAAAGCAGGCTTCTGGGCCTACCTATGGCGCGCTGTCCTCTGAGCCTGCTGGCCCTTGTGGGGCTGAATTTCCACGCCCAAGGCCTAGCAGGCCCACTGGACAGCGCCCCAACAATATTTTATATAGTTTTTTCTTTTCTTCTTTATTTATTATCTTCTATTTATTTCTAAGTAGTTTTTTATATAGTTTTTTTTTCTTTTTTGCTTTATTTATTTTGAGTAGTTTTTTTATATAGTTTTTTCTGCTTTATTTATTTTCTTCTATTTATTTTTGAGTAGTTTTTTATATAGTTTTTTCTTTTTTGCTTTACTTATTTTCTTCTATTTATTTCCGAGTAGTTTTTTATATAGTTTTTTTTCTTTTCTGTTTCTTTGTTTTCT
>NC_041390.1:20127872-20169772 GCF_002162155.2 Triticum dicoccoides
GTAGTTTTTTATATATTTTTTTCTTTTTTGCTTTATTTATTTCTGAGTAGTTTTTTATATAGTTTTTTCTTTTCTGCTTTATTTATTTTCTTCTACTTATTTTTGAGTAGTTTTTTATATAGTTTTTTTTTCTTTTCTGCTTTACTTATGCCAAGTTTCAACCTTTTCAGAGTTCGTTTGTAGTGCTTTTCAATTTCATGGTCATTTAGCTCAAAACAAATTAGTAAATGTATCAAAAATATCAAATTATGTCAGAAAGGGTTGAAAGTTGATGATGTGGCTTTGAATGGTGCATAATGAACGCAAAAAAGTCTGGAGTTGTAATAAATTATTAAAATTTTGAATAGCCGGTGTAACAGATGAGTTTTCGTCTGAAACCCTGATACTTCGAAAGAGAGTGTCCAGTTTGTACACGAAGTACATCTAGTTTTTGCCGTAACCATCTCTACTTTTTTGCACATGCCATGTGGGTGAAATGATGATACCATGCCAAGTTTCAACCTTTTTCAGAGTTCATTTGTAGTGCTGTTCAATTTCGGGGTCATTTAGCTCAAAACAAATTAGTAAATGCATCAAAAATGTCAAATTATGTCAGAAAAGGTTGAAAGTTGACGACGTGGCTTTGAATGGTGTATAATGAACGCACAAAAACTCCGGAGTTGTAATAAGTTATTAAAATTTTGAATAGCCGGTGTAAAAGATGAGTTATAGTCTGAAACGCTGATACTTCGAAAGAGAGTGTTCAGTTTATACATGAAGTGCATCCAGTTTTTGCCGTAATCATCTCTAAATTTTTGCACATGCCATGTGAGTGAAATGATGACACCATGCCAAGTTTCAACCTTTTCAGAGTTCATTTGTAGTGCTTTTCAATTTCAGGGTCATTTAGGTCAAAACAAATCAGTAAATGCATCAAAAATATCAAATTATGTCAGAAAGGGTTGAAAGTTGACGACGTGGCTTTGAATGGTGCATAATAAACGCACAAAAAGTCTAGAGTTGTAATAAGTTATTAAAATTTTGAATAGCCGGAGTAACAGATGAGTTATAGTTTGAAACCCTGATACTTCGAAACAGAGTGTTCATTTTGTACATGATGTGCATCCAGTTTTTGCCGTAACCATCTCTATTTTTTTGCACATGCCATGTGGGTGAAATGATGATACCATGCCAAGTTTCAACCTTTTCAGAGTTCATTTGTAGTGCTTTTCAATTTCTGGGTCATTTAGCTCAAAAAAAAATCAGTAAATGCATCAAAAATATCAAATTATGTTAGAAAGGGTTGAAAGTTGACGACGTGGCTTTGAATGGTGCATAATGAACGCAAAAACGTCCGGAGTTGTAATAAGTTATTAAAATTTTGAATAGCCGGTGTAATATATGAGTTTTCGTCCGAAACCCTGATACTTCGAAAGAGAGTGTCCAGTTTGTACACGAAGTGCATCTAGTTTTTGCCGTAACCATCTCTACTTTTTTGCACCGGTTCGTAAAGAAATATAAGAGAATTAATCATATTTCTTTATAGAGAAATATATCAAAAATACATTGATCATCAATGATCTTTTTGTGTATAATCTGAATTGACAATATGAGTCCTCACCGGTTTAGAAACCGGAGAAAACTCATATTGTGGCCACAAATTCTACACATAGAGTTTAATGAAGACCAAGTGGTTGTGTAGTTTGAGAAGTAACATATTTAAGGTGGTAAAAACTCTGTTAGCGGAGCGAGGTGGGACTAAAAACCGCTGCAACTAAAAACCTCTAGTACCGGTTTGTGGTAAGAACCGGTACCAAAGGTGCTGGTGGGACCCATCCGGACAACGTCATGCCACAACCTCTTTAGTACCGGTTCGTGGCACGAACCGGTAGTATAGGTTCACCACGAACCGGTACTAATTTTCTTCGACCGCCTAGCCATTCGAACCGGCGCTAATGACAACATTAATGCCGATTTTGTTACAAACTGAAACTAATGTGTTTCACATTAGACCGTATTTCTACTAGTGTCGCTACAGGTAACCAAGCTGGCGACTGCCTAATATTGGGGTCCTAATTTTCTTTTGAGGAAAAGGGCCAGAAGCCTCGGCTCCATTGCAGCAAAGAAACCAAATTCATACACAATTTTTATTACAGAACGCGGAGGCCAGCAGACCTGCTACCTCAGCACAAGCAAAATGGGAAAAGGATAACACCACACTAAGACACCCAGGCATAGTAGCTAAATACATGGCTAATATAAGAGGGAAATGAAAGCAGAGTTCCTTCCACATCACGGATTTTAAACAGGAAGACAGACGCCAAAGTATGGGAGGGGCCAGATTTTTTCTTCACTGCACCAAGTTGATGGCCATAGGGTAGTTGGAGATTTTCAGCCTGGGTCTATATATGGAGCTTGGGATGCCTTGGTAGGGGCCTTATACGTACCGATCTAAGTACGCGCTTCAATATTGCATCAATAAATAATCTGAGGACCACCGGAAACATCATATTATCATGTTATAAATTTCCAAACCCATTTATAGTTCAGCCACATCCAGGGATTGGTGCAGAAAATAAAGTACGCAAGTAGTTGCAGGAGAATATTAGAGATACCAAACACCAGTATATCATAAACAAAGTACTCACTCCGTCCCATAATATAAGAAATGTTTTTTATTATGGGACGGAGGGTGTAGTATATAGGTATTATCTAAGTCGTATCAATTCTTTCCCAAGTCAAACATTGTAACATTTAACCATGTTTATTGGGAAAATATTATTTAATAGGATGATTTTTTAATAAAATTTTCTCCACCAACTAGAGCAGTTTTGTTCTCCACTTTTGCATTGGATGGATCGATCTATTTTTCTATTTCACATGCCATGGAGGGGTCAACTAGCTAAGATTGGGATGCATTGGGAATTTGGGCTAGAGATCGAGATCAGATACCTGGTGACGCAGAAGGAGTTCAGCCTGACAATGACAGAGAGGTGGTGCAATCGCGTACAATGCATTTCAAACCTGGAGTGGAGATATTTCTATGCAAATGCTCCGGAGATATTATCTTAGTGCCGCCATGATTTTGTTGTACTTTCAGCTTGTGGGTCCACGCGCGTAACATCATGGCGTGAGTCTGTTTGAGCGCCCCAATACACCTGACGAAGGAGGGCCTCAGTGAGCATTGAGTCGAGGATCAAGACACAACTGATGAATCCTTACAGTCGAGGAAGAAAACATAATTTAGCATTCAGAAGGAGTCAAGGCCCGGCTGCCGGGCGTGGCTCAATGAGGATGATGCCCATGGTATCGTTTCACCAAGAGATTGCCTTGCGGCAGCCACCTCTTACCACTTCTGTTCTTCCCCTCGGTAGATTCTCTCGATTGTAGTGTCTTGTAGCAAATCCTTAGCAAGTTGAGTGTAGTTGTAGACTGACGATTAACAGTGTGATGGCAGCATGATCACGTGGAAACGAAAAGACCTTTCCAGTGCCACGCGCTAGGTAGGGTCAGGGTGTCATGCCGTAGTGCCGTTCATTTGTAAATACAGCGAGTTGAATTACATCCGGTTTGATAGAGCTTAGGGCAATAGCGCGAGTTGAATTACATCCGGTTGGATAGAGCTTAGGGCATCTTCAAAATGGACCCTCAAACCACCCGCAGCCTATTGGAGAGCATGGTCCGGACGCTCTTAGCTATCCAACGCGGAGCTGTATCAGACGCCGACCGGTCCGGACGCGTTTTTTCCCGCAAACTTAAAACAAACTTGGGGCGCTTTCAAAGAGTCTGGACAGCAGCCAGATAGGACTCCCAAACCACAGGTCCATCCAACACCCCTCCCGGACACCGCATCTTCATCCTCCCATCATTCTTTGCATCTGTTTTCCCTCTTCTCTTCGTCACGACTGCACCACCCCGCCCGCCTTGGTAAACCCTTGCCAAAACTCGGCAACCCTGTCACCTCCATCGCTACACCAGGGCTGCACGCTGCTTATCCTCCACCGTCGTTACACGGCTCTCCTCCTTCTGCCATACAAGTACCATCCACCCCTACGGTATTCACCATCCCGGCAAGTGTTCAGTGAAATGTCCGTGCTAATTTTTTTGCACCTTCATCTATGAAGCAATGAATTCAGGTATGGAGTATATAGACGAGCACTATATCCGGATATGGAGATGCCTTGGTATGATTTGCTACTGCCATGGTCTCTGTGTTTGGACCTCAATACCCGAGAGAACCAACCGTTGCAGACACCAAGAGGATCTGGGCAATGTCTGAAGCAAGAGGGTGGCCCAGTTTGCTCGGTTCTCTTGACTGCATGCATTCGAGATGGAAGAACTTCCGAAAAGATCTACAAGGGCGATATTAGGGTCATGTTAAGGAGCTCACCATCATTCCTAAAGTAGTTGCATCACATGGTCTTTGGACTTGGCACACTTTCTTTGGCATGCTTGGGTATCACAATGTGACATGAATGTGTTGCAGCAATCACCATTGTTTGCCAGGCTGACCGAAGGAAAAGACCCTCATTGCAACTATACCGTCAATAGGCATGAATACAACATGGACTATTATTAGGTTGGCGGTATCTATCCTTCGTGGTTCATCTTTGTCAAGACCGTCTCTGACCCTATTGACCTCCATTGTGTATCGTATGAGGAGCCAGACATCAACTTCTCTCCCTCAATATCTATCTCCCACTCGAAGCTCGGATCCCCCTTTTGCCTCCGTCTTCACCGGTCGATTCCAGCCAGCTTCGGCCATCTCTGCAGGCGCCAAGCATACTCCAACGCCGCCTCACTCTCTTCTCTCTTTCCCACCGGACCGAATCAATGATTGCCTCCTTCCCATATTTGCATCTTCTAACCCTAGCTACTTGCCTATGTCCATGAAGATGCGATGGTTCTTCGGTCCATGCGAGCGCAATGCTGGGTATTAGTCTGTGCGGGCGATGATGCTCCCATGGAGGCGGCAAGGTCACGTGCAACCTGCTTGTTGGGGATATAACTACTGAGTATAAACCGCCCAGGAGGGGCCGGGTTATACCCATAAGGAGTTATCCATATTGAAGCCCGTGAAGACAAGGAGCATGGCGCTTTATTATACAGATCTAAAGGCCCAGGACCCAAAGGCGGATTAGGGCCGGTAGACATAAACCGCCATATGGTATTGTAACTTGTGTTGAAAGATAGGAAAGGGTAGAAACCGAGCCGGACACATTCATGAGCCGGCCGGGATTCTGTAAACCGCCGGGCGTCAACCTGTGTATATAAAGGGACGACCCGGCGGCGGTTCAAGGACAGAAAACAACAACTCGAGAGCCAGGCAAAGCGGATTCGCTCCCTGGTCATCAAAACCCTAGCAATCCCATCATAACTGGATTAGGCTTTTACCTTCACCGCAAGGGGCCAAACCAGTATAAACTCATTGTGTCCTTTGTCCTGCTTTAACCCCTTTAAGCTAACTACGTTGTGATGGCTCCACGACTAAGTCCTCACACTAGGACATCTGCCGTGACAATCCCACGATAGTTGGTGCCCACCATGGGGCTATCGCACGATGGTTTCAAGTTCTTAGAGGGCAGCTTCGAAGGGCTCAAGGGATACGTTGTGGGTCGGATGACCAAGAGTCGTCGCGGCAAGCTCTACATCGACGATGCAGGCTGGGGCCCCAAAGCTGGTTCAATTGAGTATGGATACCGGGTCCCCTTCGGCGGTATTCACGTTTTCATTGGCAAGATCGGTGAACTGGGCCCTGAGCCGAACATCTGCACCAACATCGTCGAAACGGCTCAGCGTGCGAGATCGGCCCGGATTCAGCCTGCCATGAAGCGTGCCTTTGTGCGAGTCATGCACGGAGTGGAATCTGAGGATAGATCGGTATCTTGTGGTCAAACCGTCGCTTACTCTGATGACGAGTCATCTACCGGAGAGACCGAGTCATTATACCAACTACAAGATGGCCAGTTTGGGGGCTGTTCCGACGGTGACAGTATTCCGGACCCCTTTGATCCACCGAGCCGAGTTGTGGTCTTCATGGACGGTACACAGTCAGCGCAACATTCTTCAACCGCAGCAACAATGATATCCGGTTCAACAGTAGCGACAGCACCTGGGGCAGGAGGCCCTGCGCAACCGCCGGCTTAGGTTTTGTCCGATTTTTTCGACACTTTGGCAACACTGCTGGTGGCTGAAGTTAACCCAGCGAATCAAGATCAGCATAACGCGGAAGTCGCGAAGGTAAAGGATTAGAAAGCTCAAGCCAAGGCAGACCTGGCAGCCGAGAACATCAGAATGGTCGCGGAGCAGGCCGAGTTGGATGTAGAGGCTTATCGACTTATGTTGGATCAAAACGCATCAAATGATGTAATGAGGAGAAGGTACCGGTCCCACCTGCCTCCGATTTATGAGCCAAGGAATCTCTTTAACAAGCTAGGAGCAGGTGTAACGCCCCGAGACCGATGTGCCAGGTGTCCTCCGGTTATTCGCTGTTGTTGCCTTGTCTTTGCTTGCGTGTCATGCATTTCATATCATGTCATCATGTGCATTGCATCACCATGTTTTCAAAACCTGCATCCGTCCGGGTTCCCCCTGTTGGAAATATGCCCTAGAGGCAATAATAAAAGCATTATTATTATATTTCCTTGTTCATGATAATTGTCTTTTATTCATGCTATAATTGTGTTATCCGGAAATCGTAATACATGTGTGAATAATAGACACCAACATGTCCCTAGTAAGCCTCTAGTTGACTAGCTCGTTGATCAACAGATAGTCATGGTTTCCTAACTATGGACATTAGATGTCATTGATAACGAGATCACATCATTAGGAGAATGATGTGATGGACAAGACCCAATCCTAAACATAGCACAAGATCATATAGTTCGTTTGCTAGAGTTTTCCGATGTCAAGTATCTTTTCCTTAGACCATGAGATCGTGTAACTCCCGGATACCATAGAAGTACTTTGGGTGTACCAAACGTCACAACGTAACTGGGTGACTATAAAGGTATACTATGGGTATCTCCGACAGTGTCTGTTGGGTTGACACGGATCAAGACTGGGATTTGTCACTCCGTATGACGGAGAGGTATCACTGGGCCCACTCGGTAATGCATCATCATTATGAGCTCAAAGTGACCAAGTGTCTGGTCACGGGATCATGCATTACGGTACGAGTAAAGTGACTTGCCAGTAACGAGATTGAACGAGGTATTGGGATACCGACGATCGAATCTCGGGCAAGTAACATACCGATTGACAAAGGGAATTGTATACGGGGTTGCTTGAATCCTCGACATCGTGGTTCATCCGATGATATCATCGAAGAGCATGTGGGAGCCAACATGGGTATCCAGATCCCGCTGTTGGTTATTGACCGGAGAGCAATCTCGGTCATGTCTACATGTCTCCCGAACCCGTAGGGTCTACACACTTAAGGTTCGGTGACGCTAGGGTTGTAGGGATATGTATATGCAGTAACCCGCATGTTGTTCGGAGTCCCGGATGAGATCCCGGACGTCACGAGGAGTTTCGGAATGGTCCGGAGGTGAAGAATTATATATAGGAAGTGTTGTTTCGGCCATCGGGACAAGTTTCGGGGTCACCGGTATTGTACCGGGACCACCGGAAGGGTCCCGGGGGTCCACTAGGTGGGGCCACCTATCCCGGAGTGCCCCATGGGCTGAAGTGGGAAGGGATCCAGCCCAAAGTGGGCTGGGGCGCCACTTCCCCCTAGGGCCCATGCGCCTAGGGTGGGGAAACCCTAAAGGGGGGCGCCCCCTTGCTTGGGCGGCAAGCCCCCCACCCCTTGGCCGCCGGCCCCCCTAGGAGATTGCATCGCCTAGGGCCGGCGCCCCCCTAGGCCCCCTATATATAGTGGGGGGGATGGAGGACCTCTGACCTACGCCTTTGGTGCCTCCCTCTCCCTCTCCAACACCTACTCCTCCTCCATAGAGCTTGGCGAAGCCCTGCCGGAGTACTGCGGCTCCATCACCACCACGCCGTCGTGCTGCTGCTGGAGCCATCTTCCTCAACCTCTCCTTCCCCCTTGCTGGATCAAGAAGGAGGAGACGTTACGCTGACCGTACGTGTGATGAACGCGGAGGTGCCATCTGTTCGGCGCTAGGATCTCCGGTGATTCGGATCACGTCGAGTACGACTCCCTCATCCCCGTTCTTTAAATGCTTCCGCTCGCGATCTACAAGGTACGTAGATGCATCCAATCACTCGTTGCTAGATGAACTCATAGATGGATCTTGGTGAAACCTTAGGAAAATTTTTGTTTTCTGCAATGTTCCCCAACAGTGGCATCATGAGCTAGGTCTATGCGTTGTTCTCTTTGCACGAGTAGAACACAATTTGTTGTGGGCGTAGATGTTGTCAACTTTCTTGCCGCTACTAGTCTTATTTTGCTTCAGCGGTATTGTGGGATGAAGCGGCCCGGACCAACCTTACACGTACGCTTACGTGAGACCGGTTCCACCGACTAGCATGCACTAGTTGCATAAGGTGGCTGGCGGGTGTCTGTCTCTCCCACTTTAGTTGGAGCGGATTCGATGAAAAGGGTCCTTATGAAGGGTAAATAGAAGTTGAAAAATCACGTTGTGGCTTTCACGTAGGTAAGAAAACGTTCTTGCTAGAACCCTATTGCAGCCACGTAAAAACTTGCAACAACAATTAGAGGACGTCTAACTTGTTTTTGCAGCAAGTGTTTTGTGATGTGATATGGCCAAAGTTGTGATGAATGATGAATGATATATATGTGATGTATGAGATGTTCATGTCATTGTAATAGGAATCACGACTTGCATGTCGATGAGTATGACAACCGGCAGGAGCCATAGGAGTTGTCTTTATTTTTTGTATGACCTGCGTGTGATTGAGAAACGCCATGTAAATTACTTTACTTTATTGCTAAACACGTTAGCCATACTAGTAGAAGTAATAGTTGGCGAGCAACTTCATGGAGACACGATGATGGAGATCATAATGATGGAGATCATGGTGTCATGCCGGTGACAAGATGATCATGGAGCCCCAAGATGGAGATCAAAGGATCTATGTGATATTGGCCATATCATGTCACTATTATTATTTGATTGCATGTGATGTTTATCATGTTTTTGCATCTTGTTTACTTAGAATGACGGTAGTAAATAAGATGATCCCTCATAACAATTTCAAGAAAGTGTTCCCCCTAACTGTGCACAGTTGCGACAGTTTGTTGTTTCGAAGCACCAATTGATGATCGGGTGTGATAGATTCTAACGTTCACATACAACGGGTGTAAGACAGATTTACACATGCAAACACTTAGGTTGACTTGACGAGCCTAGCATGTACAGACATGGCCTCGGAACACAGAAGACCGAAAGGTCGAGCATGAGTCATATAGAAGATACGATCAACATGAAGATGTTCACCGATGTTGACTAGTCCGTCTCACGTGATGATCGGACACGGCCTAGTTAACTCGGATCATGTTATACTTAGATGACTGGAGGGATGTCTATCTAAGTGGGAGTTCATTGAATAATTTGATTAGATGAACTTAGTCTAAAATATTTACAATATGTCTTGTAGATCAAATGGCCAACGTAGTCCTCAACTTCAACGCGTTCCTAGAGAAAACCAAGCTGAAAGACGATGGCAGCAACTACACGGACTGGGTCCAGAACCTGAGGATCATCCTCATAGCTGCCAAGAAAGATTATGTCCTACAAGCACCGCTAGGTGACGCACCTGTTCTCCCTGCAGAACAAGACGTTATGAACGCCTGGCAGGCACGTACCGATGACTACTCCCTCGTTCAGTGTGGCATGCTTTACAGCTTAGAGCCGGGGCTCCAAAAACGTTTTGAGAGACACGGAGCATATGAGATGTTCGAAGAGCTGAAAATGGTTTTCCAAGCTCATGCCCGGGTCGAGAGATATCAAGTCTCCGACAAGTTCTTCAGCTGTAAGATGGAGGAAAACAGTTCTGTCAGTGAGCACATACTCACTATGTCTCGGTTGCATAACCGCTTGACTTAGCTGGGAGTTAATCTCCCGGATGACGCGGTCATTGACAGAATCCTTCAGTCGCTTCCACCGACCTACAAGAGCTTTGTGATGAACTTCAATATGCAGGGGATGGAAAAGACCATTCCTGAAGTATTTGCAATGCTGAAATCAGCAGAGGTAGAAGTCAGAAAGGAACATCAAGTGTTGATGTTGAATAAAACCACTAAGTTCAAGAAAGGCAAGGGTAAGAAAACCTTCAAGAAGGACGGCAAGGGAGTTGCCGCGCCCGGCAAGCAAGCTGTCGGGAAGAAGCCAAAGAATGGACCCAAGCCCGAGACTGAGTGTTTTTATTGCAAGGGAAGTGGTCACTGGAAGCGGAACTGCCCCAAATACTTAGCAGACAAGAAGGCCGGCATCACGAAAGGTATATGTGATATACATGTAATTGATGTGTACCTTACCAGTACTCGTAGTAGCTCTTGGGTATTTGATACCGGTGTAGTTGCTCATATTTGTAACTCAAAGCAGGAGCTGCGGAATAAGCGGAGACTGGCGAAGGACGAGGTGACGATGCGCGTCGGGAATGGTTCCAAGGTCGATGTGATCGCCGTCGGCACGCTACCTCTACATTTACCTACGGGATTAGTTTTGAACCTCAATAATTGTTATTTAGTGCCAAGTTGGAGCATGAACATTGTATCAGGATCTCGTTTAATACGATATGGCTACTCATTTAAATCCGAGAATAATGGTTGTTCTATTTATATGAGAGATATGTTTTATGGTCATGCTCCGATGGTGAATGGTTTATTCTTAATGAATCTCGAGCGTAATGCTACACATATTCATAGTGTGAGTACCAAAAGATGTAAGATTGATAATGATAGTCCAACATACTTGTGGCACTGCCGCCTTGGTCACATAGGTGTCAAACGCATGAAGAAGCTCCATGCAGATGGACTTTTAGAGTCTCTTGATTACGAATCATTTGACACGTGCGAACCATGCCACATGGGTAAAATGACCAAGACTCCATTCTCAGGAACAATGGAGCGAGCGACCAACTTATTGAAAATCATACATACTGATGTATGTGGTCCAATGAGTGTTGAGGCTCGCGGTGGCTATCGTTATGTTCTCACCCTCACTGATGACTTGAGTAGATATGGGTATATCTATTTAATGAAACACAAGTCTGAGACCATTGAAAAGTTCAAGGAATTTCAGAATGAGGTTGAGAATCAACGTGACAGTAAAATCAAGTTCCTACGATCAGATCGTGGAGGACAATACTTGAGTCACGAATTTGGCACACACTTAAGAAAATGTGGAATAGTTTCACAACTCACGCCACCTGGAACACCTCAGCGTAATGGTGTGTCCGAACGTCGTAATCGCACTCTATTAGATATGGTGCGATCTATCATGTCTCTTACCGATTTACTGCTATCTTTTTGGGGCTATGCTTTAGAGACTGCCGCATTCACTTTAAATAGGGCTCCGTCGAAATCCGTTGAGACAACACCGTATGAATTATGGTTTGGGAAGAAACCTAAGCTGTCGTTTCTAAAAGTTTGGGGATGCGATGCTTATGTCAAGAAACTTCAACCTGAAAAGCTCGAACCCAAGTCGAAAAAATGCGCCTTCATAGGATAACCTAAAGAAACTATTGGGTATACCTTCTACCTCAGATCCGATGGCAAGATCTTTGTTGCCAAGAATGGATCCTTTCTATAGAAAGAGTTTCTCTCGAAAGAAGTAAGTGGGAGGAAAGTAGAACTTGATGAAGTATTACCTCTTGAACCGGAAAATGGCGCAACTCAAGAAAATGTTCCTGAGGTGCCTGCCCCGACTAGAGAGGAAGTTAATGATGATGATCATGAAACTTCAGATCAAGTTGCTACTGAACTTCGTAGGTCCACAAGGACACGTTCCGCACCAGAGTGGTACGGCAACCCTGTCTTGGAAATCATGTTGTTAGACAACGGTGAACCTTCGAACTATGAAGAAGCGATGGCGAGCCCGGATTCCGACAAATGGCTAGAAGCCATGAAATCCGAGATAGGATCCATGTATGAAAATGAAGTATGGACTTTGACTGACTTGCCCGTTGAGCGGCGAGCCATAGAAAATAAATGGATCTTTAAGAAGAAGACAGACGCAGATGGTAATGTGACCATCTATAAAGCTCGGCTTGTCGCTAAGGGTTATCGACAAGTTCTAGGGGTTGACTACGATGAGACTTTCTCACCGGTAGCGAAGCTAAAGTCCGTCCGCATCATGTTAGATATTGCCGCATTCTATGATTATGAGATATGGCAAATGGACGTCAAAACGGCATTCCTTAATGGTTTCCTTAAGGAAGAATTGTATATGATGCAGCCGGAAGGTTTTTTCCGATCCTAAGAATGCTAAGAAGGAGTGCAAGCTCCAACGCTCGATTTATGGGCTGGTGCAAGCATCTCGGAGTTGGAACATTCGCTTTGATGAGATGATCAAAGAGTTTGGGTTTACGCAGACTTATGGAGAAGCCTGCGTTTACAAGAAAGTGAGTGGGAGCTCTGTAGCATTTCTCATACTATATGTAGATGACATACTTTTGATGGGAAATGATATAGAACTCTTGGACAGCACTAAGGCCTACTTGAATAAGAGTTTTTCAATGAAGGACCTTGGAGAAGCTGCTTATATATTAGGCATCAAGATCTATAGAGATAGATCAAGATGCCTCATAGGTCTTTCACAAAGCACATACCTTGATAAGATATTGAAGAAGTTCAATATGGATCAGTCTAAGAAGGGGTTCTTGCCTGTGTCACAAGGTGTGAAATTGAGCTCAGCTCAATGTCCGACCACGGCAGAAGATATAGAAGAGATGAGTGTCATCCCCTATGCCTCAGCCATAGGTTCTATTATGTATGCCATGCTGTGTACAAGACCTGATGTAAACCTTGCCGTAAGTTTGGTAGGTAGGTACCAAAGTAATCCCGGCAAGGAACACTGGACAACGGTCAAGAATATCCTGAAGTACCTGAAAAGGACTAAGGAAATGTTTCTCGTCTATGGAGGTGACGAAGAGCTCGTCGTAAAGGGTTACGTCGACGCTAGCTTCGACACATATCTGGATGACTCAAAGTCACAAACCGGATACGTGTATATTTTGAATGGTGGGGCGGTAAGCTGGTGCAGTTGCAAGCAGAGCGTCGTGGCGGGATCTACATGTGAAGCGGAGTACATGGCAGCCTCGGAGGCAGCACATGAAGCAATTTGGGTGAAGGAGTTCATCACCGACCTAGGAGTCATACCTAATGCGTCGGGGCCAATCAAACTCTTCTGTGACAACACTGGAGCTATTGCACTTGCCAAGGAGCCCAGGTTTCACAAGAAGACCAGGCACATCAAGCGTCGCTTCAACTCCATTCGTGAAAATGTTCAAGATGGAGACATAGATATTTGTAAAGTACATACGGACCTGAATGTAGCAGATCCGTTGACTAAACCTCTCCCTAGAGCTCAACATGATCAACACCAGAATTCCATGGGTGTTCGATTCATCACAATGTAACTAGATTATTGACTCTAGTGCAAGTGGGAGACTGTTGGAAATATGCCCTAGAGGCAATAATAAAAGCATTATTATTATATTTCCTTGTTCATGATAATTGCCTTTTATTCATGCCATAATTTTGTTATCCGGAAATCGTAATACATGTGTTAATAATAGACACCAACATGTCGCTAGTAAGCCTCTAGTTGACTAGCTCGTTGATCAACGGATAGTCATGGTTTCCTGACTATGGACATTAGATGTCATTGATAACGAGATCACATCATTAGGAGAATGATGTGATGGACAAGACCCAATCCTAAACATAGCACAAGATCGTATAGTTCGTTTGCTAGAGTTTTCCAATGTCAAGTATCTTTTCCTTAGACCATGAGATCGTGTAATTCCCGGATACCGTAGGAGTACTTTGGGTGTACCAAACGTCACAACGTAACTGGGTGACTATAAAGGTATACTATGGGTATCTCCGAAAGTGTCTGTTGGGTTGACACGGATCAAGACTGGGATTTGTCACTCCGTATGACGGAGAGGTATCACTGGGCCCACTCGGTAATGCATCATCATTATGAGCTCAAAGTGACCAAGTGTCTGGTCACGGGATCAGGCATTACGGTACGAGTAAAGTGACTTGCCAGTAACGAGATTGAACGAGGTATTGGGATATCGACGATCGAATCTCGGGCAAGTAACATACCGATTGACAAAGGGAATTGTATACGGGGTTGCCTGAATCCTCGACATCGTGGTTCATCCGATGCGATCATCGAGGAGCATGTGGGAGCCAACATGGGTATCCAGATCCCGCTGTTGGTTATTGACCGGAGAGCAATCTCGGTCATGTCTACATGTCTCCTGAACCCGTAGGGTCTACACACTTAAGGTTCGGTGATGCTAGGATTGTAGGGATATGTATATGCAGTAACCCGAATGTTGTTCGGAGTCCCGGATGAGATCCCGGATGTCATGAGGAGTTTCGGAATGGTCCGGAGGTAAAGAATTATATATAGGAAGTGCTGTTTCGGCCATCGGGACAAGTTTCGGGGTCACCGGTATTGTACCGGGACCACCGGAAGGGTCCCGGGGGTCCACCGGGTGGGGCCACCTATCTCGGAGGGCCCCATGGGTATATCTATTTAATGAAACACAAGTCTGAGACCATTGAAAAGTTCAAGGAATTTCAGAATGAGGTTGAGAATCAACGTGACAGTAAAATCAAGTTCCTACGATCAGATCGTGGATGACAATACTTGAGTCACGAATTTGGCACACACTTAAGAAAATGTGGAATAGTTTCACAACTCACGCCGCCTGGAACACCTCAGCGTAATGGTGTGTCAAAATGTCGTAATTGCACTCTATTAGATATGGTGCGATCTATGATGTCTCTTACCGATTTACCGCTATCTTTTTGGGGCTATGCTTTAGAGACTGCCGCATTCACTTTAAATAGGGCTCCGTCGAAATCCGTTGAGACAACACCGTATAAATTATGGTTTGGGAAGAAACCTAAGCTGTCGTTTCTAAAAGTTTGGGGATGCGATGCTTATGTCAAGAAACTTCAACCTGAAAAGCTCGAACCCAAGTCGGAAAAATGCGCCTTCATAGGATACCCTAAAGAAACTATTGGGTATACCTTCTACCTCAGATCCGATGGCAAGATCTTTGTTGCCAAGAATGGATCCTTTCTAGAGAAAGAGTTTCTCTCGAAAGAAGTAAGTGGGAGGAAAGTAGAACTTGATGAAGTATTACCTCTTGAACCGGAAAATGGCGCAACTCAAGAAAATGTTCCTGTGGTGCCTGCACCGACTAGAGAGGAAGTTAATGATGATGATCATGAAACTTCAGATCAAGTTCCTATTGAACTTCGTAGGTCCACAAGGACACGTTCCGCACCAGAGTGGTACGGCAACCCTGTCTTGGAAATCATGTTGTTAGACAACGGTGAACCTTCGAACTATGAAGAAGCGATGGCGAGCCCGGATTCCGACAAATGGCTAGAAGCCATGAAATCCGAGAAAGGATCCATGTATGAAAATGAAGTATGGACTTTGACTGACTTGCCCGTTGAGCGGCGAGCCATAGAAAATAAATGGATCTTTAAGAAGAAGACAGACGCAGATGGTAATGTGACCATCTATAAAGCTCGGCTTGTCGCTAAGGGTTATCAACAAGTTCAATGGGTTGACTACGATGAGACTTTCTCACCGGTAGCGAAGCTAAAGTCCGTCCGCATCATGTTAGCAATTGCCGCATTCTATGATTATGAGATATGGCAAATGGACGTCAAAATGGCATTCCTTAATGGTTTCCTTAAGGAAGAATTGTATATGATGCAGCCGGAAGGTTTTTTCGATCCTAAGAATGCTAACAAGGTGTGCAAGCTCCAACGCTCGATTTATGGGCTGGTGCAAGCATCTCGGAGTTGGAACATTCGCTTTGATGAGATGATCAAAGCGTTTGGGTTTACGCAGACTTATGGAGAAGCCTGCGTTTACAAGAAAGTGAGTGGGAGCTCTGTAGCATTTCTCATACTATATGTAGATGACATACTTTTGATGGGAAATGATACAGAACTCTTGGACAGCATTAAGGCCTACTTGAATAAGAGTTTTTCAATGAAGGACCTTGGAGAAGCTGCTTATATATTAGGCATCAAGATCTATAGAGATAGATCAAGACGCCTCATAGGTCTTTCACAAAGCACATACCTTGATAAGATATTGCAGAAGTTCAATATGGATCAGTCTAAGAAGGGGTTCTTGCCTATGTTACAAGGTGTGAAATTGAGCTCAGCTCAATGTCCGACCACGGCAGAAGATATAGAAGAGATGAGTGTCATCCCCTATGCCTCAGCCATAGGTTCTATTATGTATGCCATGCTGTGTACAAGACCTAATGTAAACCTTGCCGTAAGTTTGGTAGGTAGGTACCAAAGTAATCCCGGCAAGGAACACTGGACAACGGTCAAGAATATCCTGAAGTACCTGAAAAGGACTAAGGAAATGTTTCTCGTCTATGGAGGTGACGAAGAGCTCGTCGTAAAGGGTTACGTCGACGCTAGCTTCGACACATATCTGGATGACTCAAAGTCACAAACCGGATATGTGTATATTTGGAATGGTGGGGCGGTAAGCTGGTGCAGTTGCAAGCAGAGCGTCGTGGCGGGATCTACATGTGAAGCGGAGTACATGGCAGCCTCGGAGGCAGCACATGAAGCAATTTGGGTGAAGGAGTTCATCACCGACCTAGGAGTCATACCCAATGCGTCGGGGCCAATCAAACTCTTCTGTGACAACACTGGAGCTATTGCACTTGCCAAGGAGCCCAGGTTTCACAAGAAGACCAGGCACATCAAGCGTCGCTTCAACTCCATTCGTGAAAATGTTCAAGATGGAGATATAGATATTTGTAAAGTACATACGGACCTGAATGTAGCAGATCCGTTGACTAAACCTCTCCCTAGAGCAAAACATGATCAATACCAGAATTCCATGGGTGTTCGATTCATCACAATGTAACTAGATTATTGACTCTAGTGCAAGTGGGAGACTGTTGGAAATATGCCCTAGAGGCAATAATAAAAGCATTATTATTATATTTCCTTGTTCATGATAATTGTCTTTTATTCATGCCATAATTGTGTTATCCGGAAATCGTAATACATGTGTGAATAATAGACACCAACATGTCCCTAGTAAGCCTCTAGTTGACTAGCTCGTTGATCAACAGATAGTCATGGTTTCCTGACTATGGACATTAGATGTCATTGATAACGAGATCACATCATTAGGAGAATGATGTGATGGACAAGACCCAATCCTAAACATAGCACAAGATCGTATAGTTCGTTTGCTAGAGTTTTCCAATGTCAAGTATCTTTTCCTTAGACCATGAGATCGTGTAACTCCCGGATACCGTAGGAGTACTTTGGGTGTACCAAACGTCACAACGTAACTGGGTGACTATAAAGGTATACTATGGGTATCTCCGAAAGTGTCTGTTGGGTTGACACGGATCAAGACTGGGATTTGTCACTCCGTATGACGGAGAGGTATCACTGGGCCCACTCGGTAATGCATCATCATTATGAGCTCAAAGTGACCAAGTGTCTGGTCACGGGATCATGCATTACGGTACGAGTAAAGTGACTTGCCAGTAATGAGATTGAATGAGGTATTGGGATACCGACGATCGAATCTCGGGCAAGTAACATACCGATTGACAAAGGGAATTGTATACGGGGTTGCTTGAATCCTCGACATCGTGGTTCATCCGATGAAATCATCGAGGAGCATGTGGGAGCCAACATGGGTATCCAGATCCCGCTGTTGGTGATTGACCGGAGAGCAATCTCGGTCATGTCTACATGTCTCCCGAACCCGTAGGGTCTAGACACTTAAGGTTCGGTGACACTAGGATTGTAGGGATATGTATATGCAGTAACCCGAATGTTGTTCGGAGTCCCGGATGAGATCCTGGATGTCATGAGGAGTTTTGGAATGGTCCGGAGGTAAAGAATTATATATAGGAAGTGCTGTTTCGGCCATCGGGACAAGTTTCGGGGTCACCGGTATTGTACCGGGACCACCGGAAGGGTCCCGGGGGTCCACCGGGTGGGGCCACCTATCTCGGAGGGCCCCATGGGTATATCGATTTAATGAAACACAAGTCTGAGACCATTGAAAAGTTCAAGGAATTTCAGAATGAGGTTGAGAATCAACGTGACAGTAAAATCAAGTTCCTACGATCAGATCGTGGAGGAGAATACTTGAGTCACGAATTTGGCACACACTTAAGAAAATGTGGAATAGTTTCACAACTCACGCCGCCTGGAAAACCTCAGCGTAATGGTGTGTCCGAACGTCGTAATCGCACTCTATTAGATATGGTGCGATCTATGATGTCTCTTACCGATTTACCGCTATCTTTTTGGGGCTATGCTTTAGAGACTGCCGCATTCACTTTAAATAGGGCTCCGTCGAAATCCGTTGAGACAACACCGTATGAATTATGGTTTGGGAAGAAACCTAAGCTGTCGTTTCTAAAAGTTTGGGGATGCAATGCTTATGTCAAGAAACTTCAACCTGAAAAGCTCGAACTCAAGTCAGAAAAATGCGCCTTCATAGGATACCCTAAAGAAACTATTGGGTATACCTTCTACCTCAGATCCGATGTCAAGATCTTTGTTGCCAAGAATGGATCCATTCTAGAGAAAGAGTTTCTCTCGAAAGAAGTAAGTGGAAGGAAAGTAGAACTTGATGAAGTATTACCTCTTGAACCGGAAAATGGCGCAACTCAAGAAAATGTTCCTGAGGTGCCTGCCCCGACTAGAGAGGAAGTTAATGATGATGATCATGAAACTTCAGATCAAGTTGCTACTGAACTTCGTAGGTCCACAAGGACACGTTCCGCACCAGAGTGGTACGGCAACCCTGTCTTGGAAATCATGTTGTTAGACAACGGTGAACCTTCGAACTATGAAGAAGCGATGGCGAGCCCGGATTCCGACAAATGGCTAGAAGCCATGAAATCCGAGAAAGGATCCATGTATGAAAATGAAGTATGGACTTTGACTGACTTGCCCGTTGAGCGGCGAGCCATAGAAAATAAATGGATCTTTAAGAAGAAGACAGACGCAGATGGTAATGTGACCATCTATAAAGCTCGGCTTGTCGCTAAGGGTTATCGACAAGTTCAAGGGGTTGACTATGATGAGACTTTCTCACCGGTAGAGAAGCTAAAGTCCGTCCGCATCATGTTAGCAATTGCCGCATTCTATGATTATGAGATATGGCAAATGGACGTCAAAACGGCATTCCTTAATGGTTTCCTTAAGGAAGAATTGTATATGATGCAGCCGGAAGGTTTTTTCGATCCTAAGAATGCTAACAAGGTGTGCAAGCTCCAACGCTCGATTTATGGGCTGGTGCAAGCATCTCGGAGTTTGAACATTCGCTTTGATGAGATGATCAAAGCGTTTGGGTTTACGCAGACTTATGGAGAAGCCTGCGCTTACAAGAAAGTGAGTGGGAGCTCTGTAGCATTTCTCATACTATATGTAGATGACATACTTTTGATGGGAAATGATATAGAACTCTTGGACAGCATTAAGGCCTACTTGAATAAGAGTTTTTCAATGAAGGACCTTGGAGAAGCTGCTTATATATTAGGCATCAAGATCTATAGAGATAGATCAAGACGCCTCATAGGTCTTGCACAAAGCACATACCTTGATAAGATATTGAAGAAGTTCAATATGGATCAGTCTAAGAAGGGGTTCTTGCCTGTGTTACAAGTTGTGAAATTGAGCTCAGCTCAATGTCCGACCATGGCAGAAGATATAGAAGAGATGAGTGTCATCCCCTATGCCTCAGCCATAGGTTCTATTATGTATGCCATGCTATGTACCAGACCTGATGTAAACCTTGCCGTAAGTTTGGTAGGTAGGTACCAAAGTAATCCTGGCAAGGAACACTAGACAACGGTCAAGAATATCCTGAAGTACCTGAAAAGGACTAAGGAAGTGTTTCTCGTCTATGGAGGTGACGAAGAGCTCGTCGTAAAGGGTTACGTCGACGCTAGCTTCGACACATATCTGGATGACTCAAAGTCACAAATCGGATACGTGTATATTTTGAATGGTGGGGCGGTAAGCTGGTGCAGTTGCTAGCATAGCGTCGTGGCGGGATCTACATGTGAAGCGGAGTACATGGCAGCCTCGGAGGCAGCACATGAAGCAATTTGGGTGAAGGAGTTCATCACCGACCTAGGAGTCATACCCAATGCGTCGGGGCCAATCAAACTCTTCTGTGACAACACTGGAGCTATTGCACTTGCCAAGGAGCCCAGGTTTCACAAGAAGATCAGGCACATCAAGCGTCGCTTCAACTCTATTCGTGAAAATGTTCAAGATGGAGACATAGATATTTGTAAAGTACATACGGACCTGAATGTAGCAGATCCGTTGACTAAACCTCTCCCTAGAGCAAAACATGATCAACACCAGAATTCCATGGGTGTTCAATTCATCACAATGTAACTAGATTATTGACTCTAGTGCAAGTGGGAGACTGTTGGAAATATGCCCTAGAGGCAATAATAAAAGCATTATTATTATATTTCCTTGTTCATGATAATTGTCTTTTATTCATGCCATAATTGTGTTATCCGAAAATCGTAATACATGTGTGAATAATAGACACCAACATGTCCCTAGTAAGCCTCTAGTTGACTAGCTCGTTGATCAACAGATAGTCATGGTTTCCTAACTATGGACATTAGATGTCATTGATAACGAGATCACATCATTAGGAGAATGATGTGATGGACAATACCCAATCCTAAACATAGCACAAGATCGTATAGTTCGTTTGCTAGAGTTTTCCAATGTCAAGTATCTTTTCCTTAGACCATGAGATCGTGTAACTCCCGGATACCGTAGGAGTACTTTGGGTGTACCAAACGTCACAACATAACTGGGTGACTATAAAGGTATACTATGGGTATCTCCGAAAGTGTCTGTTGGGTTGACACAGATCAAGACTGGGATTTGTCACTCCGTATGACGGAGAGGTATCACTGGGCCCACTCGGTAATGCATCATCATTATGAGCTCAAAGTGACCAAGTGTCTAGTCACGGGATCATGCATTACGGTACGAGTAAAGTGACTTGCCAGTAACGAGATTGAATGAGGTATTGGGATACCGACGATCGAATCTCGGGCAAGTAACATACCGATTGACAAAGGGAATTGTATACGGGGTTGCTTGAATCCTCGACATTGTGGTTCATCCGATGAGATCATCGAGGAGCATGTGGGAGCCAACATGGGTATCCAGATCCCGCTGTTGGTTATTGACCGGAGAGCAATCTCGGTCATGTCTACATGTCTCCCGAACCCGTAGGGTCTACACACTTAAGGTTCGGTGACGCTAGGATTGTAGGGATATGTATATGCAGTAACCCGAATGTTGTTCGGAGTCCCGGATGAGATCCTGAATGTCATGAGGAGTTTCAGAATGGTCTGGAGGTAAAGAATTATATATAGGAAGTGCTGTTTCAGCCATCGGGACAAGTTTCGGGGTCACCGGTATTGTACCGGGACCACCGGTAGGGTCCCGGGGGTCCACCGGGTGGGACCACCTATCCCGGAGGGTCCCATGGGCTGAAGTGGGAAGGGATCCAGCCCAAGGTGGGCTGGGGCGCCACTTCCCCCTAGGGCCCATGCGCCTAGGGTGGGGAAACCCTAAAGGGGGCGCCCCCTTGCTTGGGGGGCAAGCCCCCCACCCCTTGGCCGCCGCCCCCCTAGGAGATTGCATCTCCTAGGGCCGGCGCCCCCCAGGCCCCTATATATAGTGGGGGGATGGAGGACCTCTGACCTACACCTTTGGTGCCTTCCTCTCCCTCTCCAACACCTCCTCCTCCTCCATAGAGCTTGGCGAAGCCCTGCCGGAGTACTGCAGCTCCATCACCACCACGCCGTCGTGCTGCTGCTGGAGCCATCTTCCTCAACCTCTCCTTCCCCCATGCTGGATCAAGAAGGAGGAGATGTTACACCAACCGTACGTGTGTTGAACGCGGAGGTGCCGTCCGTTCGGCGCTAGGATCTCCGGTGATTCGGATCACGTCGAGTACGACTCCCTCATCCCCGTTCTTTGAACGCTTCTTCTCGCGATCTACAAGGTACGTAGATGCATCCAATCACTCGTTGCTAGATGAACTCATAGATGGATCTTCGTGAAACCGTAGGAAAATTTTTGTTTTCTGCAACGTTCCCCAACACCCCCAGTGCCATCCGTTGTCCGTTCTGAGACCAGACACACTTGCACGCGCCCCTGGCACGTCCGAAATATTATTTTATAAGTGTCCAGAAAATGTTCTCGGAATGGGGTGAAAGTTGGCATGTGGTGTTGTTATAGTGTAGGTAGACCGCCTGCCAAGTTTCATCGCGTTCGGAGTCCGTTTGACGCCCCAACGGTTAACTATAGCGGCAATATAGCCGGTCTAACTTTGGACGTTTTCGGTCTCCGAAAACAGTCGCCGGGCCTCCCTCTCTTCTCTTCTCTCTGCTCGAGACCGTCTACACAGCGCACTACCTACCGCCAGGCCCAACCTAACCTCTCTCGTCAGCCCGCGGCCACCTCGGGGAAACTCAAGGGCTGGTTTTACTTGTAGCTTGACCTATCTGAGTGTGCCCTGAGAACGAGATATGTGCAGCTCCTGTCGAGATTTCTCGGCACATTCGGGCGGTGTTGCTGAACTTGTTTTACCATTGACGAGGATGTCTTGTAGAACCGGGATACCGAGTCTGATCGGAATGTCTCGGGAGGAGGTCTATTCCTTCGTTGACCGTGAGAGCTTGTGATGGGCTAAGTTGGGACACCCCTGCAGGGATTTGAACTTTTGAAAGCCGTGCCCGCGGTTATGGGCAGATGGGAATTTGTTAATGTCCGGTTGTAGAAAACCTAAAGTTGACCTTAATTAAAATACATCAACCGCGTGTGTAACCGTGATGGTCTCTTTCCGGCGGGGTCCGGGAAGTGAACACGGTGTTGGAGTTATGCTTGACGTAGGTTGTTCTAGGATCACTTCTTGATCATAGTTTCTCGATCGTGCTTTGCCTTCTCTTCTCGCTCTCATTTGCGTATGTGAGCCACCATATATGCTAGTCGCTTGCTGCAGCTCCACCTCATACCTTTACCTTACTCATAAGCTTAAATAGTCTTGATCGCGAGGGTGCGAGATTGCTGAGTCCCCGTGGCTCACGGATACTTCCAAAACCAGTTTGCAGGTGCCGATGTTACCGAGCAGGTGACGCAACCAAGCTCAGGAGGAGCTCGATGAAGATCTTGTCCTTTGTGTTGTTTCGTTCTAGTTGGTCAGTAGTGGAGCCCAGTTTGGGTCGATCGGGGACCTTTGTCGCATTTGGGGTTCTTCTTTTATTTTGGTTCCGTAGTCGGACCTTGATTGTATCTGAATGATGTAATGCTTTATTCATGTAATTGTGTGAAGTGGCGATTGTAAGCCAACTATGTATCTCTTTCCCTTATGTATTACATGGGTTGTGTGAAGATTACCTCACTTGCGACATTGCTTTCAATGCGGTTATGCCTCTAAGTCGTGCTTCGACACATGGGAGATATAGCCGCATTGAGGGTGTTACAAGTTGGTAATCAGAGCCTTCCCCGACTTTAGGAGCCCCCACTGATTGATCAGTTTACGGCGGAGTGGTGTCTAGAAAAATGTTCTGAGTCATTTAGGAATTGTATATCGGAGAGTTTAGGAATTCTTTTTACTTCCCAGTCTCCTCATCGCTCTGGTAAGGCATCCTGACATAGAGTTTTGACTCTTCTCCCCTCAAATTTCACTGAAATTTTTTTAGGATCACGCGGGTATCTTGGAATCGTTCTGATGGTTTTAGGATGAGAACATTGTCTTGGTGCCTTCTGTCAGGGTTTTTGTGGAAGTGTCCCGGGGAGTTGAACTCTGAGGTGTTGTCGTCATAATTTTATCGTTGCAGTTCTGGAATACCTGAGTTTAGTACGCCGACATCGAAAATCTCCTTTATGCAGTTCGTTGGTGAGATAACCTCGACGCCACCCAGTACTGGGGCGGGAGTTCGGGAGTATTGCCATAACTCGTATAACGGATGCTTTTCGAAGGTTGAGGTAGATGATTTCCGAAGGTTTCTGGGTTATGTGTTGAAGGATGGATACAACTGGATGTAGGATTTGCTAGATTTGGGTGAGATATTATGCTTCCCCTGTATCCCCAACACCTGATTACGTAACCGGAAAGGTTCGGGAGTTTCATAGGTGGGAATTCAAGTAGCTCTTAGGATATCTTTCTGATAGATGTATGATATGAAATTTGGGTTTGACGTCTAGTGGTCCGCCTATTCACGGTCGGTTTTACAGTGGTCTCGTTGTGTCTTAAAGAGTCCTTGGCTATGCCGACTCGGGGACGCTTCGTATGTCATGTGCACTACCTTGTACATGATGGTGCTATACGATCGAGCCCGTGTAGGCCCCACCACGAAAACTTCGGACGAAATCTATATCATATGTTTGTTCTGGCTTATTCTGCAAGCCAATCCTTTGTTTTGTTTGGAGTTGTGGTATTCGAGTTGCTTCAATGTCAAATGTTGATTCCATACCTTCCCCAATTGGTGTTCTCATGTTCCCATGTGCATACTAATCCTTCTTGATCATCGAGATTGTCTTGCCAATCCTTCTCAACCGGTGTGTTTCTCTTCAAGTGTATCCGATCATTTCAACTTCCGCAAGATCAATTATCACTTCTTCTCAACGGTGTTCGTTTCATCCATTCCAAATTGTCTTTGTTTCTCCCACCCTCCCTCCCTTGTTTTTTTCTTCAAGGACTCAGATTTCTTATTCTAGTATCCTTTATTGATGGGAAGCCTCTCCATTCCTTTTCCGTCAAGGTTCTTATCTGTTGATTCTCAGGAAGATGCTAACGAAGCTTCAAGTTCATCATTCTTCATTCTTTTTCTTCTCCGGTGGATTCAATTCAAACTTCGGTATTGAGCATTCTCTTTTCTTTTGTCCAATGCTTTTCTTATGCTGGTGTACCTCATTATCATTCCACTTCTCGCTATTTAATTGTTCCTGAGTGCTGGAGATATCTCGAAGATTCGTGTGTCCACTCTACATTCGTTCAAGCTCTGTCGAGGATGTTATCTCATTCAAGTCATTTAATTCAACCGGTGCATTCTCCTTTTCAAGTAATCTTTTTAACGGTGTTTTCTTTTCAGTGGGCCCTAACCCACAGGTCTATTCCCAGGATCTTACCTGCCTCTTCTTATTTCCCGGAGATATCCTCAAATTTCTTTTCGAAGTTTCACGTAAGAATGATTTATCATCAGTCAAATGTCTTTCTCCAAGATCTTTCAAAAAAAATTCATAGTTGGCTCAACCTCTTCTCTCTTGTTTCTTCCAGAGTGCCTCAACAATTTATGGTGGTGTTTATCGTCGTCATTCTCAGGTTTTGAAGAACGAAGAAGACTTTTCCTCCATATCTATCCGTTCTCTCTGAGATTCGTGATTCTAGCTTGTTGCCATCCTCTCATAATTATTTTCGATTGTGGAAATTCTTTTCACCTATCCGGAGAAATTCAAGAGTCTTCTCAGTGTGTTATCCGGAGTCCATCAATTCAGGTTTATTCATTCTCAGCTGTCAGTTATCATTCTCCTATCTTACCGGTGCATCGTTCAAGTGATCTCTAATCAGTTTGTGATCCCTTCGTTCTCTTGTATCTAAATTCTATCAAGTATCTCCATCCATTTCGTAATTATTCCCTGTGTTCCTTTATTTTTCCTTTGTTCGTTTTCAATTCTTACCGGCGGCTCGCTCAAGATTTCTATTCCTTTGTTATTGTATTGATTCAGTCATTATTTCTATCCTACCGGTGGTTCGTTCAATATTTTCCTAAGTTGGCGCTATATCTATCTTAATCCTTTCTACGAGAATAAGTAGTGTGCCAAATCCATTGGGTGTCATCAATTTAATTGGTGAAGGATACGCATAACGTAATTCTTATTCTTGCTTCATCCAAGTGATTAATTCTTTATTTCGGAGGCTCATCAAATTCTTGGTTTCACTTGATTCATTTTTATTTCCCGGAGTCCCAAGCTCTCGCAATTATATCACCACGGAGATTTATCTAAATATTTACAAGGTTCAAACTTGTGTTCTCAACTACCCTTTCTTTCTGTTTGATAATTCTTTTGTTTAGCGGAGTTCTTCATGAAGGTTCTACATGATGTTTCATAAAGGATTTAATTCCTTCTCGAAGTGTTCTTCAAGATTCTTTTCTGAGGAGTTCAAGCATTCTTCATCTTCCATCCGAACTGCAATTCTTTCTTCCGTATCATTGGAGGTGGTATTATGTCATTTTTGATAATTTGAGTTCATGCTTCATGATTCACATGCTGTTAAGAATGAGATATATTAAATCCATCAACCTCTTTGTTGGTGTTATATTGGGTTATATTTCACCTAAAGTTTTCCCTAAGGTCTGTTGCTATTTATGGTGCTTATAAATGACCCATGTTCTTCATTTATCCTCTCAGTGAAATAGTTTCTCGTCTCCCTGTTGAGATCAATCCAATCTATTGTTTTCGTTAGTGGTAGAATTTCACCTCATAGTTTTGAGATGTTTTCCATAAGCCCACTACAAACTTATTCTTTTCATTGTTGGTTTTCCAACAACTCCGTTCTAGCATTTGTTGTAACCGTGCTCTCTCAAGATCTTGTTTCCCTTCGTTCCGGAGACATTGTGATGTTGCTCTCCTCAACCCATCTTCTCGGATTGTCAGGACCATGTTTTGATCGTGCTTATACTTTTAACCGGAGTATTGTGTCCCTTTTCTCAAGCTCTTTTATGTTATCTAGTTTTTCATCTCTTCTAAACCAGAGTGCTATCCGAGATCTTTCTTACCCCCTTGTTCCATTCATTCAATAGTTACGGAGGTAGTGTATTGTGATTTCATCAAGTATCTTCTCATCTTATCAAGTTATTATTCAATTCCTTTTCTTTTCAACCGGAGTGTTATTCGAATTTGTTCTTCCTTGTTTCTCTTTTCTAACGGAGTGTTTCCAACTTCGTTCATCTCCGTTGTATTCTTTTCTCTAAATGGCTTAACCTTTTTCAAGGTTCTTTGGTTTCACTCGTTTGTAAAAGGAGCAACTTAGTTTTACCTCTTCTTTTTCTCTTCTGTTTTTCCCTACGGTGCCATTCTAGATCTCGGGACGAGATCCTCTCGTAGTGGTGGAGTGTTGTAATGCCCCGAGACCGATGTGCCAGGTGTCCTCCAGTTATTCGCTGTTGTTGCCTTGTCTTTGCTTGCGTGTCATGCATTTCATATCATGTCATCATGTGCATTGCATCACCATGTTTTCAAAACCTGCATCCGTCCGGGTTCCCCCAGTGCCATCCTTTGTCCGTTCTGAGCCTAGACACACTTGCACGCGCCCCTGGCATGTCTGAAATATTATTTTATAAGTGGCCGGAAAATGTTCTCGGAATGGGGTGAAAGTTGGCATGTGGTGTTGCTATAGTGTAGGTAGACCGTCTGCCAAGTTTCATCGCGTTCGGAGTCCGTTTGACGCCCCAACGGTTAACTATAGCGGCAATATAGCCAGTCTAACTTCGGACGTTTTCGGTCTCCGAAAACAGTCGCCGGGCCTCCCTCTCTTCTCTTCTCTCAGCTCGAGACTGTCTACACAGCCCACTACCTACCGCCAGGCCCAATCTAACCTCTCTCGTCAGCCCGCGGCCCTCCTCGCGCGCGCGCCTGAAAGTTGTCCCGGACCCGAACCAGACAGTCGTTATCGTTGTGTCCAGATCATCCCCAAACATTTACAAAACGTCACCGTTTTCTTATTTGGAACCCCTAGCTATTTTATTCGCGATCGTCCGATTATGATCGCAGGGACGATATACCCCCTAACCAAACCCACTTGCTATATATATTAGCCTAACCTAGACCAAATCCCTAATTCCTAGGGATCCATCCCACCGCCGCCACTCACTTCCTCGGATTCCACGCCAAACCAATCCCTGTATCTCTCTTGATCCAAACCTCCACCAACCATATCCACCTCGCAGACTAATGCCTCCGCATCACCCATCGCCCGAGCCAGCCGAGGGCCTCGTTCCCGAGCCGAGCTCCATGGGAGCATGCCAGGCGCCATGGCTGCCGAAGGGACTCTGCCGCCTCACCGAATCCACGCCTCCTCCTCACGCCAGGGGCTCGTCCTCGCGCCCGAGCGTGCAGTCAGCTCCGACTTGGCGCCCCACCCAGACTCCATCTGCAGCCGTGCTTCCTTGCCTCCACGCCCGCAACCACCCGAGGAGAGAGCCTCGCGCTCGTGCACGGGCACACACATGAGCTTCTGCGCCCGCGCCTCAACCACCCCGACGCCATGAAAGACCTCCGAGCTCTTCCCCAACGTCAGCCTCCTCAACCACCCCGCGCCACTACCGGCAGCTCGTCGTCGGAGACCCATCAGCAGACCACCAGCGTCGTGCCCCGCCATGCTTCGTGCCTTGCCGTTTGTCGCCAAGAGCGTGCTGCGCCCCTCACTGAACCTTGCCGTCTCCTTGCCTGCTCTGCATCCAGACTGCAGCACCTAGGAGAGGCCTCTGTGTGGACCCCGCCAACCCGTCCTGCTGCTGCCGTCAAGCTGCATCCACGACATTTAAACTTGCCTGAATGTTTAGTTTACTTATGCTTCACCCCTTGCCATGTTAATCAACATTTAATATTGTTGGGTACATAAACAAGATCGATCTAAATAAGTCATGTGGTGTTTTCTTCAATATGCAACTCCGTTGCATGTTGAGCTCCACTTAATTTGTAGGATTGTTTGTGCATTTTGCCATGCCATGCTTCATTAAACCGGACATGCATCATACTTGGTTGTGCATCACGCCATATTTATGTGATGGTTGTTTACCATGATTGTTTGCTTCTTTCCGGTGTTGTCTCTTCGGGTTGGTTCCGATAACGTCGCGTTGTGAGGAACCGTTCAACTACGACCGTTTGACTTCTTCATGGACTCATTCTTCTTCCTTGCGGGATCTCAGGCAAGGTGACCATACCCTCGAAATCACTTCTATCTTTGCTTGCTAGTTGCTCGCTCTTTTGCTATGCCTATGCTGCGATACCTACCACTTGCTTATCATGCCTCCCATATTGTGAACCAACCCTCTAACCCACCTTGTCCTAGCAAACCGTTGTTTGGCTATGTTACCGCTTTGCTCGGCCCCTCTTATAGCGTTGTTAGTTGCAGGTGAAGATTGAAGTTTGTTCCTTGTTGAAACATGGAGATGTTGTTCCTTGTTCGGAACATGTTTACTTGTTGGGATATCACAATATATCTTATTTAATTAATGCATCTATATACTTGGTAAAGGGTGGAAGGCTCGGCCTTATGCCTGGTGTTTTGTTCCACTCTTGCCGCCCTAGTTTCCGTCATATCGGTGTTATGTTCCCGGATTTTGCGTTCCTTACGCGGTTGGGCTATTATGGGAACCCCTTGACAGTTCGCCTTGAATAAAACTCCTCCAGCAATGCCCAACATTGGTTTTACCATTCGCCACCTAGCCTCTTTCCCCTTGGGTTTTGCGGACTTAAGGGTCATCTTTATTTTAACCCCCCCCCCCCCGCCCCCGGGCCAGTGCTCCTCTGAGTGTTGGTCTGAAACGGGCAGCCTGCAGGGCCACCTCGGGGAAACTCGAGGGCTGGTTTTACTCGTAGCTTGACCTATCTGAGTGTGCCCTGAGAACGAGATATGTGCAGCTCCTATCGGGATTTGTCGGCACATTCGGGCGGTGTTGCTGGACTTGTTTTACCATTGTCGAGGATGTCTTGCAGAACCGGGATACCGAGTCTGATCGGAATGTCTCGGGAGGAGGTCTATTCCTTCGTTGACCGTGAGAGCTTGTGATGGGCTAAGTTGGGACACCCCTGCAGGGATTTGAACTTCCGAAAGCCGTGCCCGCGGTTATGGGCAGATCGGAATTTGTTAATGTCCGGTTGTAGAAAACCTGAAGTTGACCTTAATTAAAATACATCAACCGCGTGTGTAACCGTGATGGTCTCTTTCCGGCGGAGTCCGGGAAGTGAACACGGTGTTGGAGTTATGCTTGACGTAGGTTGTTCTACGATCACTTCTTGATCATAGTTTCTCGATCGTGCTTTGCCTTCTCTTCACGCTCTCATTTGCGTATGTTAGCCACCATATGTGCTAGTCGCTTGCTGCAGCTCCACCTCATACCTTTACCTTACCCATAAGCTTAAATAGTCTTGATCGCGAGGGTGCGAGATTGCTGAGTCCCCGTGGCTCACAGATACTTCCAAAACCAGTTTGCAGGTGCCGATGTTACCGAGCAGGTGACGCAACCAAGCTCAGGAGGTGCTCGATGAAGATCTTGTCCTTTGTGTTGTTTCGTTCTAGTTGGTCAGTAGTGGAGCCTAGTTGGGGTCGATCGGGGACCTTTGTTGCATTTGGGGTTCTTCTTTTATTTTGGTTCCGTAGTCGGACCTTGATTATATCTGAATGATGTAATGCTTTATTCATGTAATTGTGTGAAGTGGCGATTGCAAGCCAACTATGTATCTCTTTCCCTTATGTATTACATGGGTTGTGTGAAGATTACCTCACTTGCGACATTGCTTTCAATGCGGTTATGCCTCTAAGTCGTGCTTCGACACGTGGGAGATATAGCCGCATCGAGGGCGTTACAGCAGGAACCAGTAACCAGCCAGTGGTAACCCGGGTAGAAGCACCTAGAATAGGAGCGTCGGTTCAATCACGCACAATGGATCCGCCTCGTCCGAATATCCCGCCGCAGCACGTGTCAACGCCTCCGGGTCATTACTCCAACCCCCTGGATAACATAGTCGCCGCCGCTTCACGATTGGCAGCCCTCCCAATCGAAGGCGAGTCCCCCGTAGCGGTTGAGACGCGACGGGCTAGGGAGCTCCTTCAGACAGCTTTGACTCAGCAGCATGCGTCTTCATACAGGCGCGAGAGGATTCATTCCACCCCTCGCCTAAGCCGGAGTTACAGCAGGCACCTTTATTAATTGGCCGTGTCGAGCAGTGCGCAGGACCGTAACCCGCCTCGAGGGCATAATCCGGTAGGTGGTGGTACTAATGCTCAGGATTTGGTGGGTCAAGGTAGAGCGCGTCGAGAAGCCGAGTTAGCAACGCAGTACGCGGCCCGTCAGCTTACTCCGGTTCGTCCAACAACTTCGGTGGAGCCAAGAGTTACCTCCAGCTCTTTGGGGGTGTCGTGTCTCACCCCAGCTCTACGTAATGTACGGCTGCCAAGGATTTCAAAGGTCCTCACAAATTACCCAATTATACTACCGATTTACCCCCCGAGTCATGGATCGAAAGCTATGAGATGGCAATGGAGATGCTGGATGTGGATGATGCGGCCTGTGCTAAATACTTCACCATGATGTTGGAAGGAACAACTCACACTTGGCTGAAAAGTTTGCCAGCTAACTCCATGGGGTCATGGGCTACGTTAAAGGCCCGGTTTATCCAAAATTTCAAGGACACGTGCAAGAAACCCATGTCAATTGTGGACTTAGCCGCGTGTGTCCAAGAAGAAGGTGAATCGACAACCCATTGTGTGCACCGGGTTTCGGAAATCTTGCATTCATCGGACCGCATTAATGCCGATACAACAGTCTTAACGTTGGAGGGCAATTGCCAGTTCATGCCTTTGAAGCTGAAATTGGGACGGCTCAAGCGTCACTGCAATGACATGGGAACGTTTATGGCAGCTCTGGTTAAGTATGCAGACTCTGATAGTACCAAGGACCCAGAGTCTGATAATGAAAAGCCGGGGAAGGGACAGAAGAGTGGCGATAACAAGGGGCAACAACATAACCCGGCGGGTCATGGAAACAACGGTAAGCGCAAAGCAGATAACAGTTTGGATTTTGTGGCCAACACCAACACGCAGAATAACGGTCAGTGTCGTAAAGGTAAACCGCCCCTGCGAAGCGGAGGATCAGGTATCAATCTTGAGTACCTGTTAAATCAGCCTTGCCCAAAACACGGGACGCGAGAAAGGCCAGCTACGCACCTCTGGAAGGATTGCTTTATTATGAGGGAGTTCAAAAACTCAAATCTTTTCCAAGATGGTAATGGACCGGGCGGCGGTTCGGGACTTGGTTCTCATGGGCCGGGTTATGGTGGAGGCAGTTCTGGTTCAGAACTTAAAGGCAATCAAAGCAATCATGGCAACCAAGGGGGTTATAGCCAACAACACTCTCAGGGGTGTCAACAGCAGCAACAATCGGGTTATCAGAGCAACCAGAAGTAGTTGAATAGTGGGCAATATCATGTCTTCACCACTAGCTTGTGCAGGAGCGATCAGAAGCTTCATAAGAGGGCAGTAAACTCTGTTGAACCCATAGTGCCCTGTTACTTGCGCTGGTCAAAACAGCCCATTGTGTGGAGCCGAGAGGATCACCCGCCCCGGGTTGATAATCCGGGTCATCTGGCGTTGGTGGTGGCGCCTCAGGTTGGAGGATATAAGTTCACCAAGGTGCTCATGGATCGAGGGAGCAGTATCAATATCCTTTATTATGAAACCTTCCGTTGCATGGGGTTGACAGATAAAAATCTTAAACCGTCGAACACTGTTTTCCATGGTGTGGTACCTGGTAAATCGGCGTATCTAGTTGGGAAGATAGCTCTGGAGGTTTCTTTTGGATATGATCATGACTCAAGATCAGAGACATTGAATTTTGAAGTGGTGAAAATCAAGAGCCCATATCATGCCCTGTTTGGACGGCCGACTTATGCTAAGTTCATGGCAAGGCCCTGTTCTGTTTATCTGCAGCTCAAGATGTCAGGTCATAAGGGGACTATCACAGTACATGGGAGCCGTAAGATTGCTTTGGAATGTGAAGAAGGTGATGCGGCCTATGCTGAGTCGGTTTGTGCAACAGAGGAGTTGAAGTTCTACAAGGACAATGGCGATCCGGCAGATATGACTTCTTTGAAAAAGCCAACTACAGAGCTTGATCCGGCCTTGAAGTTTAAATCAGCTGAGGAGACTAAGCTGGTTGACTTTGTTCCTGGCGATTCATCCAAGCAGTTTAGCATTAGCGCTAACCTGGATCCGAAATAGGAAAGCGCGCTCATCGAGTTCATCCGTGAGAACCGAGACATCTTTGCATGGAAGCCTTCTAACATGCCAGGTGTACCAAGGGAACTCGCTGAGCACACTCTTAATATTGATCCCAAGTTTAAACCGGTCAAGCAGTTTCTCTGCCGTTTCAATGAAAGGCGCAAGGCCATTGGCGAGGAGGTAGCCAGGCTCTTGGCGGCTGGGTTTATCATTGAGGTATTTCATCCTGAGTGGTTGGCTAACCCGGTGCTAGTACTTAAGAAGAACGACACCTGGCGTACACTAGTAGAAAAAGGGCCTGTTGTCCCAGTTCGTAAGGGCCTTTTGTCCCGGTTCCTGAACCGGGACTAAAGGTTCAGTACTAATGCCCTGTCCCTTTAGTCCCGGTTCAATCCAGAACCGGGACAGATGGGCCTCCACATTGCCTGTGCGCGGAGCCCAGGCAGGAGGGCCTTTGGTCCCGGTTGGTGGCACCAACCGAGACCAATAGGCATCCACGCGTCAGCATTTCTGTGGCTGGGTTTTTTGTGTTTTTTGAAAGGGGGGGGGTTGGGGGTTTTGGGGGGTTAATTTAGGTGTTTCATATATTGTGTTAGCTAGCTATAATTAATAGAGAGAAGTGTCCTCTCTTATGTCTGTGCTTGGTCGACACTACGTACTATACATACGTATAGAGAGGACTAGACACACTAGCTAGCTAGTAAGCAAACGAAGGAAACAGAAGATCGTCATGAACATATATGCATACAGAGAGAAGTGATATCGACCACCTCTCTTTCTCCGAGAGATTGGTCGAACAACAAGTTCTCGTATATCTATCCGACACTACCGGCTACATATATACAATAATTATCACTTACAAATATAATCTCCTAACATACGGACTCATGGTCCACATAGTATTCTCCGTCTTCAGCGATCACGTGGTCAAGAAAGAATGCCGCCAATTATTCTTGAATTGCTCGCATGCGAGCTGGTGCTAGGAGTTCATTCCGCTTCCGAAACATCTCATTTGAAGAAGGGGGTCAATACATACATATATATATATATATATATATATATATATATATATATATGAATGAATGAAACTCAACACAAATGATGGTAATAAAATAAAATTATGAATGTTGTTATTTACACACTTCATATTGTTCGTCAGAGTAGCCCCGCTCACAGGTCGTGTGGCGGATGGACTCGCAAATGTAGTATCCACAGAAATTATTCCCTTGTTCCTGCCACAACCACTTTACAAGAAATAGAGGTCAATCAAACTAATAAGCAAGAATGCCAAATGGTATTGATGAAACTAGCGCTTGAATCAATAGGAGATGCGCGGAACATGCTACTATAGTACTTACTTTCGGGTGTCTAAATTGCAGCTTCTTCGGGAGTCCCGGAGCTTTTTTGGTGAATTTTTTCCAAACCCTACCAGACAAAGAAAACAATTACTTGATATATCAGGAAATGAACAAAGTTGCTGATGTGGTGGATAATGATCGATTTAACTTACTTCTCGAGCATTTGAGTCATGTCCGCATAGTCCTGGGGATCTTTTCGTCTTGAGTCTAAGACGGTTACTAGTCCCTGCTCAAGCTTAATCTCTAGGAGAATATAGTGGAAACTGCACACGCTTGCATAACTCATCAATTACATTACTATAACCTTGACTAATATATAAGAGAAACGGAATACGCACAAGACAGTAACACTCACTTGAAGTTGTAAGGAAAGAGTATTATATCTTTGTTTTCATTTATTACCAACGATAGTAGCAAGTTGGCCTCGGTATCTGCCGGATGAAATTTAACCTCAGTTTCATCTATGAGATATGTGTTAATGAACCCAATATCACCGACTTGTCTTTTCTTCAATTCGGCGATCTTCAATCTGCATAATATAGTGAGGATAATTATAAATACATGCAATGAAAGAGTTGAGCTATATAGAGAGACTTAATGACAGAAGTAGTACTACTTACAGACAATAGCAGGTGACCGTTGCTTTATTGAGGGCCAATTGATTGAAAAACTGAAAGAACTCCTCAAATGTAACAGGAAAACAAATCAATTCCAACGAGGTCATGCTCCTTTTTAACTCTCACAAACAAAGTACTCCTCCCCCAGACTCTCTGCAGATTTTCAAGTACCAATCATGCAATCTTCGCATCATCGTTTATAGAGATCTTTCATCTTTGACGAGAGGCTTCCCGTACTCGTATCTTTGTATCTGCACCTCCATGAAATCATAAGGTACATCGTCGGGCAGATAATCTCCAAGATTGCTATAGCCGGGCACCATCCTCGGATCATTAGCGACGATGTCGCTAGGCACCTTGAGCGGGGGGCACGATTGCTTCGCTTGTTCGCCGAGCTGTGCAATTTGTTTCCCAGCTCGTCGTTCTTTCAGCCTTTGATCACTGACAGTACTTCCCGACCGCTCCGCTTCGACAAATTCCTTTCCAATAATGCGCTCATAGTTTCCTTTCGGAAGAGACTTGGGTGGTTTTGTCAGGGCAGCCAGAGTGCGCTTCGCTTTCATCGGATCTACCTTCTCCTCCAGAGGTGGATGTTTCTTTGCTTTCACCCCTTCAAAGAAGTTCCTCACTTCTTCTCGCGCGATCTCTGCATTCTCCTCCGGGGTCCTCTCGTATGGTAACTTCTCTGGAGTCTTCAGAGAAGGACCGAATCTGTATGTCCTCCCGCCTCTGGCTGTACTGCTAGACGCCAGTAGAGCAGACGGAGTGGTTGTCTTCTTTACTTGCTTACGAGGCGGAGGAGAAGGACTACGACGCGCCGGAGCAGCCGAAGCGGCGGCAGGTCTCTTCCATCCTTGCTGACGAGGCGGAGAAGGAGGAGGCTGGCTACTCGGGTGCGCCGGCGCAGGCGGAGAAGGAGGCGGAGTGCCGCCACGCGCCGGAGAAGGAGCCGGCCGAGTGCCCTGATCGTCACTCGCCGGAGGAGGAGGCGGTGGAGGAGGCAGAGTGCCCTGACTTGCCAGAGGAGGAGGCGGTGGAGGAGGCGGAGTGCCCTAATTCGCCGGAGGAGGAGGAGGAGGCGGAGGCGTCCAGTTCGGAAGGTTGATGAGCTCCTTCCGCCATAGGCATGGAGTCTTCAGAGCAGAACCCAGCCTAGTCTCCCCTTCACCGGTAGGGTGGTCAAGCTGGAGGTCCTCAAATCCCTCCGTTATTTCATCCACCATCACCCTAGCATATCCTTCTGGAATCGGCCGGCAGTGAAAAGTTGCGCCGGTTTCAGTAGGATAAACAGAGCCAACAGCCGCCTTGACCTTCAAATTCATCCATTGCGTCATAAGGTGGTAATTTTGGGACTCTGTGATAGCATCCACGAGATAGCTGGCAGGAGCCGTCAAGACATGCTCCGGCTGAAGCAGCTTGGTGGAAGCCACACTGCTTCTCCGCTGAGATGGCGGGGTAGCTTCGGGGGAAGCTTCGGCAGTTCGTTTGCTGCGATTTGCTTGTCGTTCCTCTATCGCTTGTACCCTTGCTTGCAGCGCCTGCATTTGGGTCTGCTGCACTTTTTTCCTCCTCTCCTGGCATTTGTAACCACCTGCGTCTGGAAACCTAACCTTCCACGGAATGGAGCCTGGCATGCCTCATGTCCGTCCAGGGTGCTCAGGATTCCCAAGGGCCATTGTGAGCTCGTCGTTCTCTTTGTCTAGAAAGAACGTCCCTTGCTGCGCTGCTTTGATATACTGCTGAAGCTTCTTGACTGGTATGTCCATTTGATCATTCGTCCAAATGCACTTCCCTGATACAGGGTCCAAGGTTCCGCCAGCCCCAAAGAACCAAGTCCGGCAACGGTCTTGCCAATTAATTGTCCCTGGTTCGATCCCTTTATCAACCAGATCATTCTCAGTCTTGGCCCACTTAGGCCGGGCTACGAGGTAGCCACCTGACCCCGTGCGATGGTGATGCTTCTTCTTCGCAACATTTTGCTTGTTTTTCGCCGACATCTTCTTACTCTTTTCCGATGTCTTGTGGGCCACAAATGTGGGCCAGTGATATCTGATCTTCTCATATCTGCCCTTGAATTCTGGTGTCTCTTTATTTTCGACAAACTTATTCAGCTCTTTCTTCCACCTCCTGAATAGTTCTACCATCCTCTTAAGAGCAAAAGACTTGATTAATTGCTCTTTAACTGGGTTCTCCGGATCATCCTCTGGCGGTAGGGTGAAATTTGACTTTAGCTCAGTCCAAAGATCATTTTTCTGCATATCATTGACATAAGACACCTCAGGGTCTTCTGTAGCCGGCTTTAACCATTGCTGGATGCTGATCGGGATCTTGTCCCTAACCAAAACCCTGTACTGAGCAACAAATGCGCTCTTTGTCTGGAGGGGTTCAATCGGTTGGCCGTCGGGCGCAATTGCTATGATCTCAAACTTTTTCATCCGAGCTCAACTTTTTCTTCGGGCCTCGTCTCTTTACCAAAGTTGTGCTTGATCCGGAGGGCTAGAAAAAAGAACAAAGACTTAATTAATATGTGTAGATACCAAAACAATGAATGCATCAATTAGCTAGTCAGCAGAAGCTTAACTAATATATATACCTGGCTGGACTTGGTTCGGTCACCGGAGACGTCATCACGGTCTCCTTCTTGCACCGGCATAGAAAACTCGTGAGCTCCGTTAGCGAAAGAAAACAAAAGACCACTTGAAGGTACTGTAATGAACTAATTCTTTATTTATATTGGTGTTAAACCTACTGTATTCCAACTTCTCTATGGATTATAAACTATTTTACTAACCATAGATTCATCAAAATAAGCAAACAACACACGAAAAACAGAATCTGTCAAAAACAGAACAGTCTGTAGTAATCTGTAGCTAGCGCAAGATCTGGAACCCCAAAAATTCTAAAATAAATTGCTGGACGTGAGGAATTTATATATTAATCATCTGCAAAAATAATTAACTAAATAACACTCTTCAAATAAAAATGACAGCAGTTCTCGTGAGCGCTAAAGTTTCTGTTTTTTACAGCAAGTTCAACAAGACTTTCCCCAAGTCTTCCCAACGGTTCTACTTGGCACAGACACTAATTAAACACAAAAAACACAATCAAAACAGTGGCTAAATAATTTATTGATTACTAAGCAGGAGCAAAAATCAAGGAATAAAAATAAAATTGGGTTGCCTCCCAACAAGTGCTATCGTTTAACGCCCCTAGCTAGGCATAAAAGCGAGGATAGATCTAGGTATTGCCATCATTGGTTTTGGAGAAAAAGAGAGCAAACTTGTTATCTATGGAATTAATCTTTCTATTTTGACAGAGCACATGTCCATTAATGGTAGAATAAAGATTAAGAATGTTGCGGAAATTGGCATCTAGGCTAGCTTTTATCTCTTTAATAGATTCGTTTTGGTAAGAAAGCAAGAGAGATGCAATTTCAGTTTTCTCATTAATGGGGTGCCCAAATATAGTTTTCATCCTCTCATAGGTATCTATGGGGTCCCCACAAGAAAACCCCCCTCGAAAATAGAATCTAAGACTTGTTTGAACGAAGCGGGTAGCCCAACATAAAAGCTTTTTAAGTAAACCTCAATTTGATATTGGGGTGCATAGCTAGCCCGGATCCTTAACAGCCTATCCCAAGCATCTTTCAAATATTCATCAAGTAAATAACGAAAAATTCCAGAATCATCTTCATCAAAATTACAAAGGTTCTCATTGATAACTCCGGCAAGTTGTTCTATAGCATTCCGATTTATGAGTTTAGATAAGATAGCAGGATTGTCTAAAGCACTAGAACTTGGGAGAGAACCCCCAACTCTTTTGGTTCTGACATGGCGAGGGAAAAGAGGCAAACATAAAAGGAGAGGGAGGATAGAGAGAGAGAGGGCGAATAAAACGACAAGGGTGAAGTGGGGGAGAGAAAAACGAGAGGAAAATGGCAAATAATATAATGCGAGAGAGGGATTGTGATGGGTACTTTGTATGTTGACTTTTTGCGTAGACTCCCCTGCAACGGCGCCAGAAATCTTTCTTTGCTACGTCTTGAGCTTGCGTTGGTTTTCTCCGAAGAGGAAGGGATGATGCAGCAGAGTAGCGTAAGTATTTCCCTCAGTTTTTGAGAACCAAGGTATCAATCCAGTAGGAGGCCACGCTCAAGTCCCTCGTACCTGCACAAAGAGATAGCTAATCGCAACCAACGCGATTAGGGGTTGTCAATCCCTTCACGGTCACTTACGAGAGTGAGATCTGATAGATATAATATTTTTGGTATTTTTGGTATAAAGATGCAAAGTAAAAAGTAAAGTCAAAGTAAAAAAGCAAAGCAAGATTAAAGTGATGGAGATTGATATGATGAGAATAGACCCGGGGGCCATAGGTTTCACTAGTGGCTTCTCTCAAGAGCATAAGTATTCTACGGTGGGTGAACAAATTACTGTTGAGCAATTGACAGAATTGAGCATAGTTATGAGAATATCTAGGCATGATCATGTATATAGGCATCACGTTCATGACAAGTAGACTGAAACGATTCTGCATCTACTACTATTACTCCACTCATCGACCGCTATCCAGCATGCATCTAGAGTATTAAGTTAAAAACAGAGTAACGCCTTAAGCAAGATGACATGATGTAGAGAGATAAATTCATGCAATATGAAATAAACCCCATCTTGTTATCCTCAATGGCAACGATGAAATACGTGCCTTGCTGCCCCTTCTGTCACTGGGAAAGGACACCGCAAGATCGAACCCAAAGCTAAGCACTTCTCCCATTGCAAGAACTACCAATCTAGTTGGCCAAACCAAACGGATAATTCGAAGAGACTTGCAAAGATAACCAATCATACATAAAAGAATTCAGAGAAGATTCAAATATTATTCATAGATAGACTTGATCATAAACCCACAATTCATTGGTCTCAACAAACACACCGCAAAAAGAAGATTACATCGAATAGATCTCCACAAGAGAGGGGGAGAACTTTGTATTGAGATTCAAAGAGAGAGAAGAAGCCATCTAGCTACTAACTATGGACCCGAAGGTCTGAGGTAAACTACTCACACTTCATCGGAGAGGCCATGATGATGTAGAAGCCCTCCGTGATGACGGCCCTCTTCCGGCGGAGCTCTGGAATAGGCCCCAAGATGGGATCTCGTGGATACAGAAAGTTGCGGCGGTGGAATTAGGTTTTTGGCTCCTATTCTGATCGTTTGGGGGTACGTAGGTATATATAGGAGGAAGAAGTACGCCGTAGGAGCACCGAGGGGCCCACGAGGCAGGGGGCGCGCCCCCACCCTCGTGACCCCCTCCTTTGTTCCTTGGAGCAGGGTCCAAGTCTCCTGGATCACGTTCGGTGAGAAAATCACGTTCCCGAAGGTATTATTCCGTTTGGACTCCGTTTGACATTCCATTTCTTTGAAACACTGAAATAGGCAAAAAATAGCAATTCTGGGTTGGGCCTCCGGTTAATAGGTTAGTCCCAAAAATAATATAAAAGTGGAAAATAAAGCCCAATATAGTCCAAAACAGTAGATAATATAGCATGGAGCAATCAAAAATTATAGATACGTTGGAGACGTATCAGTCCTCTGCCCGATGCGGTGCTGACATGGCTCTGTTGCTGGTAAGAGTCCACTGCAAGGAAGCCCGCGAAGATAGGTTGGCGGCGATCAAGGTCGCCAACACCAAAAGGCATGACTTCCAGTCCTTCAAGGAGACTTTCATTGCTGCTGCCACTCGGATCGCTGATGGAATTGACTTGGACGAATTCGTCGAGCGTGCGAGCCCTCCTCGTGCCGAATGAACAAACTTGAGATTTAAACTTGCCTTAAATTTGCCTCGGAATGCCGAGTGGTTTCTGTAACCGTTAAACTCCTTCAGGTCTGATGCCCAAGTACTTTTATCTTTGTTTCGCAACTCTTGAGATTTTATCCGATCTTGGTCTATCTTCTGCATATGCTTGCGTTCGTCTTCGAGTAGAACTTGCACTTCACTCGGAATATCCTTCGAGATGCAACTCTGAAGGAGATATCTCAGTCGACCTGCACCTCGACGTCCTTGTGGATAAGGATGGAGCGCACATTGTATTTGTGGCGCAGCTCCGAGGAGAGGGTTGCGGTCGACCTGCATCTCGTCGACCTTGGGGATAGGGATGGAGCGGACATTGTACTTGGAGCGCAGCTCTGTGGGAGGATTGCAATCGACCTGCACTTTGTCATCCTTGCGGACAAGGGTGGTTTTGAAGCTTAGACGAGTACTAGACTGTAGCTAAGCCGCCGAGTGTGAGGTTTGCTCATCACTCGGTAGGATTTTTTGAAACTTAGGCGAGTACTGGACTGCAGCTAAGCCTCCGAGTGTGAGGTTTGCTCATCACTCGGTAGGATTTTTGAAACTTAGGCGAGTATTGTACTACAGCTAAGCCTCCGAGTGTGAGGTTTGCTCATCACTCGGTAGGATTTTTGAAACTTAGGCGAGTACTGGACTGCAGTTAAGCCTCCGAGTGAGAGACTTGCTCGTCACTCGGTAGGATTTTTGAAACTTCGGTGAGTACTGGACTGCAGCTAAGCCCCCGAGTGAGAGACTTGCTCGTCACTCGGTAGGATTTTTGAAACTTAGGCGCGTACTGGACTGCAGCTAAACCTCCGAGTGTGAGTTTTGCTCATCACTCCGTAGGATTTTTGAAACT